>NC_081250.1:55049466-55324466 GCF_030490865.1 Poecile atricapillus | reverse complement strand
AGCGCAAAGCTTGTCTCACAATGTGTGTCCTTCATCTTCAGGGGAGCCCAGTTGAGTCCCTTCTCACTTGTGCTGGTATAGATCTAGAACCATTTAATGCAAGTCAACACATCATATCTGAATGCATGCCTGCAGTAGGGACATCTCTGCTCAGGGTTACTACTTCATTAATTTCTGATTCTTTACAGCTGTTGAACTGCAGGTTAATTTACTAAAACATTGCATATCTAGAAATTCAAGCATTAAAATTGCACTAGCTACCCAAAAAAGCAAAGTAGAAATGAACCAGAAACAGGTGAATTATTCCTTTCCAACACTCACAGGAGATTATAGCATGACCAAGACATGATAAACTAACTTTCATTGGTCTTTTATTAATAGGATTAATTTCTCCACTCATTTATTTCTGTCCAAACCACTTGCAAATAAAATCTCCATTTGCAGCCACTTGAAATACTGAAATTTTGGATTTGCTGCAGTAAATAGTCATATGACTTTAAATTCATTTGTACATTTGAATCTACACAAAACAGCTGTCTGCATTGTATTTTACTTCTGGTAGTAAGCAAAGTGGGGCCAGAGAACACTAAAACCTACTTTGCATCCTTAATGACTCCAATGACACTGTCCTTAGGCATTTGGGATCTCAATCATCCAGTGCATTATGCACTCAGAATTTTAAACAAATCAAGACATCTTACCCAGGTCTACTCAGGTTGATATGCACCCAATAGATATGGGAGAAAGCCTCCTATATTTTTCAAGGGGTATTTCACTATTAAATGGAAAAGATTTAGCAGAAAAACTTCCATTATGTCCAATCCAAAGAGCAGGCTGATGGCAGGAATAGAGAGCCAAAATGTCAGACCAGCTCCAGCTCAGACACATGAGCCAGGCTGAGCACACGCTAACAAATGAGCTGGTTTTTTCCATTGTTAAAGAACATCTTACTTTTCTTGAAGCTTGATCTAGTTTTTCCTCTTTTGGTGAAACTGGAAGAAACAAATCTGCTAAAGGTTGTGGGTTTGATTTCTAAAGCAAAGCCACTTTGCTTTAGTGAAACAGAAATCCTACAGGGTTCTTAAAAGCTGTTTGGGTAACACAACACACAAAATCCTGCTATGTACAAACTGCTGTTCTCTGCTTCTCAGGAGGACAAGAAGCCACAGAGGGCACCATTAGCTCATCAATCCTCTGGCCCCAGAAGGGATGTACACTGCCTGCTTATGCGCACATATACGCATACATGCACACATGATAACAAAGAGATTTTAGTACATCCAAAAGTCTCTGGTTATTATTTTAGCTGCTGCAGCACTAGTGCTTCCACTAATCTCCAAAAGCAAACTGGCAATAGCATTCCTGTTGGCAGCAGCATTCTCGTACCACTTTTGCCCAGCAATGACTGAGAACATTTTTACTTTGAAGGGTGCTACCTTCATCTCACAACCCACATTTACTGGGAACTCTCCAATGCCTTTGGCATTGTGGTACATAAAGCTGTGGTCTTCCACCAGTACAAATGTGCTCTGTGTCACAGGTTAGGTCCTAACTCTGCCCAGACTGTTCTTAGATATATAGCAAACAGTCTTAATATTGAGGAAATAGACTGCTTTAGTATGTCTGGAGAACACTGAAACACTTAAGAGTTGCAGAAGTAAAAGCTTACTGCTCCCTGTACAGGTGACCAGTAAGCATGGCGATGTAGAGAATTGAAAACATAATTTAAAATGTATTATTTAGCTACTATATTCCAGCCACTGTGGACTATAAATCCTTGCAGGAAGAGCACATGAAGCTGAAAAATTCAACTTTCATCCAAATTCATAGACTGAAACAGAACTCAAGTTACACAGGTTGATGTTCTTATCATAGGTCAGTATCACAATCATATAGGATTTGATTTGATGTTGATAAAGCAAGATTGATGAAATATAAATAATTCTCACTACCTTTATTTTATTTCCATGGTTTTAAAATACTATAGTCAAGTCAGTTATACTCTTTGTCTCCAAATAGTTTGATGTTATAAGTCATAGAATTACAATAAAAGCTGTCCATTATCCACACACAGATAAACACATACATATAGTATTTAATTCAAACATACAGAAGAAAATGTCTCACCCAGTTAATGGAAAAGTACTTGAGCTAGACAAGGACAATAATTGACAAAATGATATTATTAGGATAATTTTGCAGTAATTTTTTATTCCAAAAAGTTGTATTTTTTTGTAAACCTGACATTTCCAAAACAGTGCAAGTGAATCAGAATACAGGCGAACACAAGCTTCTAAATACAGGTGACACCAGTAAGAGTTAGCACATTGTTCCAGCAAGTTCACAAAAAAACCTCATACAATTTTACAATATATAAGCAGTGACATTCTGATAAAAAGAAAGGACAATGGTGCAGGTACTCTACTGTGCATGCAAACCAAGCTCCAAAAGCAATTAGTCTTCATGCCAGTTTAATCAATGCACATTCAATGAATGAAATTCTACTTTCATTTATATCCAAGAAACCCTAGCAAGTGGGTGGACTTGGACAAAGGATAGAAATTAGTTCCATGACTCCCTTAATTCTTCAGTGAAAACAATATTATATATTTCCATGTCAAATGGATACTATGCTTTAAGCTTGTGCAAGACTTCAAAATGTGCCCATGAGCAATACACATTCAAGAAAGTTGACACTAAATATTGTCAAAGAAAATTTTTTTATAAATGTTGCTTCCAGCAAACTGAGCTACCTGCACATCACTCATTTGGTATGTGGGGTCATTACCATTCATGGTAATAGACAAGGCATAGAAGGGGCTGTTTTCACTGTTATGCTTGGCATTGAAGAAGTCTTTGCCATTTTAAAATGAAAAGATTGCTTAAGTGGTTTACAGGCTTGGAGTTTACATCAGGCATAATTTCTCTCTCAGATAACTCTCAAGCAACTTGTGAGATGACTTAAATTCAGAGGTTGCTCCAGTATTTTCTATAGTTTGCTGACTTCCTCATTAAGCAAATAAAAGAACAAGTTTATTCAGAAAAAAAAATAGCAGGTGTTTTTGTTAGCTATAATGGCCAAGAGAATACCAGTGACCTTCTTGGAGCATATTATTTGTTCTGTTGCTTGGGAAGAAATCTCAAGACACAAACCCCATGGTTTTTAAATGAAAACAGCTGTGAAAGATGGCTTTATCCCTGTGCTGTGGGCCACCAAAACTGTGAAGGGACTGTGATCTTCTTGAAATAAAGATGGAAACTACATGGGATTACAACAGCACCGGCTCTGCATTAAGAAGTATTTTCCTTTGATTCCCTCCCCTGCCTTCCTTCCTGATAATCTTTTTCTGAAATTTGTTTCCTCCTATCCTAGAAGCAACTTCTTTTGATGCTATTTGTAAGAAAACACCTTGTACATTGCAAGTTTTACCTATCTCAGATGCCAGAGCATTTGAAAATGAGACTCTTCTAACCTTCTTCCTCAATAGCTTATAGCTAGTGTAAAGTGAGTCTGCTGGAAAAAAAGGCCAACATAAATTCAGCAAACCTTTCAATGAAGTTGTCCAAGAAAATTGATGACACTGTCCCAGGATGGATGAACTGGAGAGCACTTGTACAATGACTACCCCTAGACTCTGTGCAAGCAGAACAGCACAAAGAAACTGATGAGTAGCTGAGAGATGGGAACTCCCAGAGCCCTAAAAGCAATTTCCAAAGTAACCATGCCTCTAGATATTTAGGATGATTTCTTAATTAAAAAACTCAGAACCCAGCAGTTCTATAATAAAGGTATGTTCTACACATTCTTGAAGTGTATTACATTTTTGAAAGATTTTGGGATTAGAAATTGATTGCAATCAACTGATAAAGGTGTGACTTTTTGTTGGGTTGCTTTTTACGAAGTGGAAAGGTGCAACTACAGTACTTTAATGTGAAGAACAGGTATGATCTAACTATCCTAACTGGAAGCAAGCAAAAGCCATAATGGAATTTGATTTAAAAAAAGGAGAAAAAAAATTGGAGAGTAAAACCAAAACCATCCATGACAACAGAAAAACTGAGTACCTAGCAGTGACGATACTAAGAATTTGTGGATTGTTTCACAAATATGGCACTTACCTGGCCAACAGCTAGATTTTCACTAAGGGATGAATTATGCTGGATCAGTTCTATGACAATTCAAGTCAGAAATTAAAGAAGTCCAGTGTGGGCTCAAATGTGGTTTACCTTTATTTATTTTTTTTAAAAAGTAAAACCACTTTTGCTTTGACAGAAAACCCACTTTTGTGACAAAACAAAAAAATGTCCAATAAAATCTGAAATGTCGAATTTGTAGGGTTTTTTTTAAACTCTCTTCTTTATATAGTTTAAAAAGATATTTCAAAGGTATAACCAATTTTGATTTTTAAAATACTGTAAGGAAGCATTTCTGGAAGATATCAAAGTAACATTTTGTTTAAAATGTGGAAATTAATGATTTCAGCTTTTTTAAGGGAACTTTCTCATTTTTTGAATGGAAACTTTTAAATTTAGTTCAATTCGTAAGTAGTTTCACTTCTGCCCTGAATTATTTTTTCAGCAATTTTACATTTTAATAATTTTGGGGGGGATTGGTTCTAGAGAGGGCACATACTGGAGATTCTTACAGGTAATAAAAAGACCCCTTTTTCAACCAAGTACTTTAAGCAATTTCAATTTATAGTTGTGAATCAATCTCTTATCCAATTTCTGTCTGATGTAGATTTTTTTTAAAGAGAAAAACCAAACAATTAGCTTTTGTTGTTTAACAAAACTAACTGATGTCAGACATGTACTGTGTACATGTACATGTACATTCAACAACCTTCAATACCAGAGGCAAATGTAGATTAGGTATTTGAAGAAAACTCTTTACTGTGAAGGTGATGAGAAACTGGAAGAGGTTGCTCAGAGAAGTTGTGGATGGCCCATCTTGGAAGTGTTCAGAGCCTGTTTGGATGGGGCTCTGAGCAACCTGGCATGGCCGTGGGCAGGGAGTTGGAACTAGATGTCATTTAAGGTTCCTTCCAACACAAACCACTCTACCAATCTTTGACTTTCTGATAATACAGCAATTCAAGGCCAGACTGGATTGGGCTTTGAGGAACCTGGTCTAGCAAAAAGTCTCTCTGCCCATGGCAGCGACATTGGAACAAGACCTTTAAGGTCCCTTCCAACCCAAGCCAGTCTATGGTTCTGTCTCTAGATGATAATACAACAGTGCAGTCAAATGCCAGCAACCTTTTGGTTTTGCACTCCCTTGGAAAATCTGCACTCTACTACCTGTGCTTATAACAGGATTTTGCTGTGGATTTTGGCTTAAATGATAATTTGTAACACAGAATCTGTCAAATCAACAATTACTCTTTTAAGAAAGGTAGTTGAATAGACTAATAGTTCTTGTCAGATGTTGAATCAATACACTTAATTAACATTAAAACCATTTTTCTCCCTAATGCATGCAGATAGCTAATAGTAAATAAATATCAACCAATACTGCAGTAACAGCAGACACTTGATGATGGTGGTGCTAAAAAGCAAACAGGAATATGTTTGTGGACCATTTTTATGATTTGAAGATATCATGAATATGGCAAAGAAGAGCAAGACCTGTTCTAAAGCTGATTTTTTGCATGTTCTCTGTGTTCAAGTTTCCAAACTTCCAGCTGTTCTTTTACCACACTTAAGGAAGAAGACATCCTGCAACCTTTCAATCCTGGTTTCACTTTCTACCACAGAGCTTGACCCTTCTTTCCTTTACATGGATTTTATACCAACATGACATTTACTCCTTATTTACACAAAGTGCAAAATACAAGTAGAATCTAAACCCAAGTCTTACAGAGTTCCACTATTTCTGTTCAGAAATCCAAGAGCTTTTGAAGAAACATATTTGAATTAATTACAACTGGACTTCTTTTAATTCAACAATTTGTTAAGGAATTACCAGCAATAAAAGTGGCAAGCTGAGATCCAATAACATCTGCGCCTTGACTAAACTTCCTTCTAAATTCTTGATGAAATACATTCAGTACTTGGAACACCCAGATAGGCAACCTCGAGATTCAAATATCCAAACATTTTAATCCTTGCATCTACTTATCTCTCTTAAAATTATCATATAAACAAACTCATGACTCAAGTAACTCACATGGCAGACATAATGCTCATAGCACATAGCAATTTATCACTTGCTTTAATAGCAACAGATCACAATCCTTAACAGTAGCTTTAAAATTATCCATCTTAATATTAATATGACTTAATTACTTTTTAAATTATTATTATTTAGAGGAATTTGTCAATGCCATAGTGGTTGGTCCAACTACCTCCTTCTGGTATCTCACCTGTACAGTGCTAGAGACTGCAAAAGAAAACTTCCCAAAGAGAACATTCTGTGGTGCCTTTCTCAGTGAGCCAAAGCAAACTACACCTTGCTACATGTCACTGAAGAAGTGTTTTTAACCACTCCCACCCAGGCTAGTAAAGGACAGACTCAAGATACAGAGTATTACAACCGTGAAATACTTTAGGTTCTGTAGCTTATAAATCAAACACCAAATTTAACTTAAAGAAGGAGACAGTAAAAAGATTTTGGCTTATTTCTATTAAATGATCTATATATGATATTACCAAGCCTTGTGAATTAAGCATATGAGGATTTCAGCTACTTTTATCTGCAAATCTCTCTTTTCTCTCTTGCATTGATGTTTAAAAGTACAATAGAATTTATATATATATACATATATATATATATATTTTCAAAGATTTAGATTTAGCCAGATATCAGTGCTTGAGTGAACTATATAGCTATTCAATAGAAATTATAAAACATTGATACAAATATAAAGACATACTCAATATAAAAAGCTTGTATTTATAAAAAATATTCTTAGATAAAAGTCTTCCCCTGAGGGCATACTACATAATTGGACTCATAAATATTGCTCTGCACTGCAGCTTGGTTACCAAAGGTCAAAGTTCAACTCTTAAATGAAGTGTGAATCGCTCCAGTCACCTGACATGGCTGCAGTGGTTGCCTCAGGATATGTTCCCTAGTTTTTGGGAGTAATAAAGACACAGCATCAATGGGGTCTCCGAAAAATCTGGAGAAGATTCCTTCTTCCACATATGGAAGATACGAGAGCAGGATCTATAGACTAGCGAGTGCATGTCACATGACTGGGCAGTTTTGTTTTCATGGACAGTTTACTGATTTTTCTGGACCCAGTTCCAACTATCTTCATTCTCCTTTCTGCTCTTTTCAGCCTCGATAATTTCTTTGTACCTCCGGCGGAAGAAGCCCATCTGCAAATCAGAAGAGATGACAGTGGTAAGTTATTGAATCATTAAATTGCAACTTTGTCGGTATGACAACAGATAACATTATGCAGAAAGAATTAGCCCAGGAGTTAGCATTTAATTCCTCCAAGTCCCAATCTGAAACCTTAGCTCTTTATTTACATCAGTATAAATGAAATCAGACTGGGTCCCAAATCTTCATAAGTACACTGCTTCTTAGAGATGAACTACTCTGAGGTAGGAGTTCTCTTATACAAATATGAACTTAAAAAAAAAAAAAAAAAGCACATGAAGTATTTCTAATAAATACAGACCAGCAGAGGCTGGTTTATTGGTTTAAAATAGAGATATAATACAGGTTTATTGGTTTAAAATAGAGACTAATGCTAAATTTGGAGCTGAACCTAAAGCCCAGCTAACTCTTGGGTCTTGAGTAAATGTTGACATTTTTATGAACAGTACTCTCAGTATCTACAACCGCACAAAACAAGAGGGACCAGATGAATAAAGTACAGACACTCACCTCCCACTTCTCAGTTCTCAGTTATAATCACTGATAGTCACTTTTGCATATTTTCTTGTTTCCTAAACCCTTGTACTTAGACAAAGTTTTGCAACTGGTTTTCATCTCAGTTTAAATAAAAATTCTCATATCTTTGTTTCTTTAAGTCTCTCAGATAAACAAACATTATTTTAATAACAGACTTTGGAAAGCATTCAAGAATAACTCCTCAAACTTAGCAATGCACTGTTGAGATCACTGAATAAATATTTTGTTCAATATAATTAAACATTTATGTAATTCCTACCACTCTAAACCCGTTTTCTTACTCCTGCTGTGTAAAACATGATGTTTTAGTCTTCTTTTATCAACCAGTTATTGCCCCCAATTATTCCCAAATTGCCTGTGTGTAGGAATATGTTGTGTTGTTTTGTCATTACTAAAATTCCTTTAAATTGAATTTATTAGTTTCAGTTTTCAGCAACTTTAATTTTCTTTAAGTGTATTTTAATTCACAGGGGTCTAAAAGGCAGCATATTCAATCTGTCAAAGAGGCTTTTCCAGTACATCTTCCTAAAGTCCAAGTCCTTGCCTGTGCCTCAAATTACTTCCTGAATTCACAGCAGCATGATACTATGCACACACCATCCTATCATCAATCTTTATCTCTGCCTCTTGCCTTCTGTGCAAAGGACATAGAAGCTGTAGCACAGTCTAACACGCCCCTCTCTTTTGGTAAATATGACATGCTATTAATCTAGGTATAAGTGTGCTCTGCTAGGAGCATAGGTATACATTATATACGTATCTACTGTCCTAGTTCCAGACAGACAGGGATAATTTCTGCAGCCAGAGGGAGCATGGCTAGAACCTGGAGATTATTCTAAGCTACCTCACATCATTGCCAGGGATTGGGGAGAGTCTCTTCCAGGGGAAGGGGTTTCTTCTGGCCAAGAAAGCAAAGTGGCTGCAGTCTAGTTGGTCTCAGTAGCATTTTGCATGTGAATCACTCTTTTCTACTTTTTTGTTATTAATATTGTTGCTGTTCCTGTTTGTTTTCTTATCTCATTGCTGTTTCCGGTAAATTGTTCTTATGACAACTCACGATCTTTTCACCTTGTACCTCCAATTCTCCTCTCCATCCTGCCTAAGGGGAGTTTGGAGTGTTTCAGTGGGAACATGAAATTCAATAATAGAATTCCTAAACCACTGTACGAACTGGGGTCCAAGGTCCCAATATTTGCCATGCACTCATCCAGACTGAATTGGAAAAGGATGAGGTTCCAGAATAGTTGTAATATATTGTTGACATCATTGTGCGCAGCAACACATCAGAGGAAGTTTTTGAGAAAGGGGAGAAGATAATCCAAATCCTCCTTATGGCCAGTTCTGTCATAAAGCAAAGTAAGATCAAGACACCTGCCCAGGAAATTCAGTTTTTAGGAGTAAAATGGAAAGATGAATGTCATCAGATTCCAATGGGTATGTGGATGGAATCCTACATGGCAAGTCACAGAAGTTATTGAGGGACAAACTGGATCAAGTCAGATTTCAATGCTGAAAGCTGTCCAGCTGGGTTTAGATGTCACTGAAGAAGAGAAATGGCCAGTGCTCTACCTGTACACTGACTCCTGAATGGGAGCATGAGTGGGGGTGGCTAGACTGATGGAAAAAGACCAACAGCCAGCACAGAGATAAACCCACCTGTGCTGCTGAATCCTGGCAAGGCATCACTGTGCAGATAGATAAGTTGCCTGTATCTCATGTAGACATACATGTATGTCTTGTCATACTCAAGAGTCAGGCTACTGAAGAACTCCATGCCAGGTAGATTAAGCTGCCAGGGTTAATGTGTTTTAGGTGGATCTGGACTGGCAATGTAAGGGTGATTTTCTTCTGGCTCAGTGGGCCCCTGATGACTCAGGTCATCAGTGAAGAGAGTCAATATACAGATGGGCTAGTGATGAAGGGATGGACTTAACCATGAACACAGTCTCCCAGGTTATCCACAACTGTGAAATGCACTGCAGGTCAAGCAAGTAAGCCCCTGTAGCATGGGGGACAGTGGTCAAAATATAAATATGGGGAGATCTGGCAAATTGACTACACATCACACTCCTGCAAACCCACCAAGGCAAGCGCTATGTTCTTACAATAGGAGAAGCGACCACTGGATGGCTGGAGACGTACCCTGTACCACACAACACTGACAAGACCACAGTCTTGGGCCTTGCAAAGCAAATCCTGTGGTGACATGACACCCCAGAAAGAACTGAGTCAGACAACAGGACTCATTTAAAATATCACCTCATAGAAACCTCAGCCAGAGAGCATGGTAAGCAGTGGGTGTATCATTCTCTCTCATGCACCAGCCTCTGGGAAAATTAAATTATACAATGGACTATTCAAAAACCACATTTAAAGCAATAGGTAGTGGAACCTTCTAACGTTGGGATCTACGTCTAGCAGATGCCACCTAGTCAGTTAACACCAGAGGCTTTCCTAATTCAAAGCCTCCCTGTTCCATCAAAGCCTCCACATAACAGAGGAGGGGATAAAGTCCCCATGATGCATATGAGGAATATGTGCTAGGGAAGACAGTTTGGTTTTGCCTCTAAAGCAAAGGCAAAGCCATCTGTGGGATTGTTTTTGCTCAAGGACCTAGATGCATATGGTGGGTAATGCAGAGGGACAGGGAAACACAGTGTGTAGTTCAAGGGGATTTGATTTTTGCGTAAGAACAGTCTGTAATGTTGAACTGTATAATATTGGCTGCTGAATGACACTGCCACTGTATGCCATAACCATCATGGACAATGAGCATGGACTGCTCCTGATACACCAGTTGTGAGCTCCTGATGCAGCCTGCAACCAGCCAACAGCACACCAGCCCTCCAGCCCTGGAAGACATCTAGGACAGCTAGAAACCACAGTCATGGACTAAATAAACTCAACAGACATCTTGGAGGGATGGCCATTGACTATAGAAATGATACCAGTGCTTGTATACACACACATAAACTCCCTGCCCCCCATATATATATACATACATTTATGTATACAGTTCGAAGGTGTAGGATCTGGGCATGACATTCATGGTATAGAATAAGGAGTGGATAATGTCCTAGTTCCAGCTAGGACAGGGTTAATTTTTGTAGTAGCCAGAGCAGGCATGGCTAGAACATAGAGATTATTATGTTAGTAATACTAATAATGACATTATCATATCATTGGTGGGAGCAGAAGGAAGAGAACCCCCTCTTTGGGGAAGAAAGATTTCCTTCCACTTGAGTGGGTGGGGCAGAGGGATTGATGGGGTTTGTTGGTTCTGAGATGGAGGGAATGGTTGAGGTACCATGGCTGTGACTGGGACAGGCTGGGCTCAGTGAGCCTTTTGCATGTGAATTACTCTCTTTCTTTTGCACGATTTTGTTATTAGTGTTGTTGCTGTTGCTGTTTGTTTTCTTACCTAATTTCTGCTTCCAGTAACTTATCTCTGTCTGTGATCTTTACCTTTTGTGCTTCCACTCTCCAGCCCACCACAGGGGAGCAGGTAGGGGCGGGGAGGAGCAAAATGCTCAAGGTTTTAGTGGGAGCAGTAAATTATAGAATACCATTCCTAAACCACAACACCTGCAATTACTTTATAAATGCACATTGGAGACGAGTTTCTCTAGTTCCCAGTTCTTCAAACTTACTCAAGAAGCGAGATCAAATTCTTTCTTTAGCAGAAAAATATCATTACTAGTAAATTTTGTACTTGGACCCACAAGCTATACCAGTGCAAAGAATTCATTTTGAGAAGACATCCTCAAGATTGCCCCATTATAAAATCACAGTGAAAATTCACCAGTCATGCCAACAGAATTCAGCTCAGTGGAGACTGCAAGTGAATAGCAGAAGTTTCTTTAGATTTTCACTCTAAAATGGAAGTGAATTATTATATTGATAATACCAAAAAAGTGTAAGAGCCTACTACTTCTCTGTTCTGCTCCAGCTGGATTAATCATGGGTACTTATTTATTCACAGGAATCTGCTGCTACTACTTACATATGCTCAGGGAGCAGATGTTATGAAAACGTGGGTGGCTTTTTTTGTATTATCAGTTTTTGTAAGAGAACCTACATGTTCTGTGCATTAGAAAAGAAAACTGGCAGGAGAAGTTCAATTTCTAGCTTTGAAAACAGGTTTTAAATCCTTAAGGTTTTCGTCTTTCATGCAACCACATCCTTGGTACAATAGAACTTCCTCTTAAAGTTAGAATTATAGAAAGGCTTTTTAATTTCCTTGAGGGCCAAACAAACAAACCCCAACTATTTCCAACTGTTATTTTAATTAAAAAAATGTCTGTTTCTGAACATCTGCTTCAGGAATTGTCTTTAAAAGTTGGTAATGAGGGTTTTGGTATTTTTCTACTTTTTTTCTAGATAAAGAATGCTGTTGTGTAATTTCCTGGTAGGCATAAAAAGTGAGCTGAAAATTGTAATAAATATTAATGAAGCATGAAGCCCTACATCTAGAGGTGATTCCACCTTGAAGAATTATGTTTATTTGCTGTAAATGATGTGGATACTCTAAAATTATGTAGAGGAGTTAAGTGCAGGCAAAAACAGAAACTGAACCTTAAGGATTTTTTTAATGTTTTCAGAAATAGTGGTGAGGGATTAGACACAGTTCCCATCCTTGAGAGACAAGGATGTTGTTTGTTATGTGACACTGTTCTTTACTGATATATATTTACATTTAATGTAATAAAACCCCTACCATCACCAGAAATATTTTTTTTGTAATCGCCATGAAGAAATCATAACATAGTTACTGTCTCTCAAAAGACCCCATAACCCACATATCCACCTCCCTACAATTTACTCATTTCATTTGAGGACAGCAGTATTCAGCAACATGGGGAAGGCTGGAAAGTACCTGTGGCAAGCTGGAGAGAATGGGTGAATTTAACATCCAGTGATGGGTAACAAGGAGGAAGACAACTGGACCCTAAGCAGGAGAGCTGACACAACATAAAGTTGAATATATACAGGCTCCTTTATAACTGGGGCTGAAGTGACAACAGGTCCCTTTTCCATGGCTAATGCAAAGCCATTCAGAGAACTGAGAAAACTCATTGAGAACAGCACTGCTGGGACTAGTCCTGAATTTCAAGCAAGGAAGGGAGAGAGCCTCATCTTTAACAGGGACATTGCTGTGATCTTATTTGTAGAATAGGTGTTTACAGCAGGCCAATGGTTGCTAGCACTTGCTTCATGGGAAATTAATCTCTAATATTGTTAATTTCTTCCAAGTTTTGCCTTCCATGTATACAGACACATGTGTGCACACATACAGTTATATGTATAGAGCAAAGAAATACCCAGCTCTAGAACTGTGACCCCCTCAGGGAACCTGTGAGCTCACATATCCCCATCCAAGAAAAGCTCTGATCAGAAAACCTCTACCTGGGGAAGGCACTCATGAGAAGAAGAGCAACAGGCAAGTGCATTTACAGGGGGCAAAGAGAGACCACTGTGGAAAGCTGAAGGGTTATAAGGGAAGAGGAGGCATCATCCACTAAAGACAATGCAGGAAATGAGAAAAGGATAGATGGGCTAAAATAACTAAATTAAAGAATTAACCTGAAAACCTGAAACCATCCATAGGTTTTTACACACATCTTTAATTTAATTATTCCAGCCCACGTATCCTTTTGTAGCATAACCTTACTGCCATCTACAGTATATACTGAGCAGAAAACATGTTTCTGGCAATATTGAACAATAAAGCAACACAAAAACTGTGTTAGTCTGAGGTGCAAAATTACACCTATTATTATGAAGCTATTTCTTGCCATGTGACAGCATTGTCAAGTCCTCTATTTAAACATGGGTATTTAAAGTCTAGCATACACAACTGCCCTTAACTGCCGTGCCAGATTTAAATGCCTTCAATCCCAGATAAATCATATCTAACAACACTCACACAGAATATCATTCTTCCAGCAACCACAAAAATGGAAAACTTCAGTTAAAAATAATTTCAAACTGTTGAATTATCAGCCCAATGAATTATCTTGTTGAGGTTTTTTTCTGTTGCTACTTTCTCCATATCCAAAGGCTGAATTACTAGATCTTATATTTTCCTAAACTCCAAAAGTATGAATACTTACCCAACACATCCTGGAGTATGGGCCTGTGCCTATCTCTCTAAGATGTGAATTATAAATATGTTTGAAGAGTGATGAGATTACAAAATAAAATTTAATTTGCAATTGGGAAAAAAACAAAGCTGATCAGCGGGCAAGCAATATTACTACTTTTATTTTATTCACTGTTGGGTAAGTTTCTGAAGTGTTTCTATCACGCCCAACAAGGTTTGTTCTCCCAATCAAATAAAAAGAGAAATAGCATGAAATGTGGATTGCAGAAGAATGGTAATATGTTGCATTTTTAAAAGTCTTTTTCCCATTAATATAAGTAGTTAGGAAGCA
This sequence comes from Poecile atricapillus, assembly GCF_030490865.1. NCBI lineage: Eukaryota > Metazoa > Chordata > Aves > Passeriformes > Paridae > Poecile > Poecile atricapillus. The sequence continues at coordinate 55,310,162 of NC_081250.1, read as the reverse complement.
AGAAAAAAATTCTAACAGTCACATACCATGATGATGGCTATCTTTTGTCTTTTCTGAAACACATTCTGAACTACAGCTCTACCTCTCTCTTGCCAGTGGATTACATTTGTTTGCATGGTTCCAGGATAAGAGCAACACAGCTGCAATGGCTGTGATGTTCTCAAAGTACTCTGGCATGCACAGTTCTCATTTGGAGGACACTGAGACCACTGAGAACACTCAGTCACAACATTATTGTTGCACATTTGCATAGCTCATTTTATCAAGAAAGATAACAAAGGCATTTTACAAGTACTGGACACATACCACCACTGAAATGCTGCCAATCTTTCTCTTGAGGGTAGTGAACAAATATTACAATGCCAGCCAGCATGCTCAGTGGTGAAGGCAGTGTTTTGGCTATAACAGCAGTATTAATCATTTACTTGCACCAAAACAAATAAGAGATGACCAAACTCAATCTTTCTGCTACATCCAGTCAGAATTCAAAAAGCACAGCAAATCACTGGAGTAACTGGCTGAAGAAAACCCGAAGTTTGAGTCACTGTTGCAAGAATACAGACCCTTTTGGTCTCAGTAAGCCAAGGGTCTACACAAATTTCGTGGTGCTTGGTTTGGGTCAGGAAAAGGAAACAATAAAACAAGTTTTGATTGTTCCTTAAGAAAATAAGCAGACTTCAAATGATCCACTCAACTTCTGCCTGGTGAAAACTTCATTATTTTTACAGATAGCCAACCACTTCCATTGTCCCATTTCCTCCTCAAGATTTCCTAGATATTATATAAAATGAAGATCTATCCATGTTTGGGAGGTAATACAGGCTTGGTCTTAAATCACAGAAGTTAATTATCACCTGACTGCATTTTTAATACTTGTAACAGGATATATTGAAAATATTGAAAAAACTTATTCTAGGTCTACTGAACCTAGAGTCTGTATCAAAGAAGTAGTACCCTGAGAAGCCTACATGTGACATAACAAGTAACAACTTCCTTAAAGCAACTAGCTAAATGGGTAACAAATGCAATAAAACTGAAAAGTTTATCACAAAACTGTAGAGAATGAAATGCTTTGAGAACTACAGAAATAGGAATTTCAGAGAACCCAAAGTCAGTTTTTACCGTTTTCATAGACAGACAAGACAGATATGGGCTATTAGGCTATGCTACACACAGGGATCATACTTTTGTGAATGAGACAATCTGAAAAATTAGAGGAAAAAAGTGGGCAGGAACTTAGAAGTTCCTGTTGATATGTATTTAAATAAAGGAGAGATGATGAAGGAAAAAAAATAAGAAAGAAATTAGAAAAAATACAGACTTAAGTTCTGAGGCGACTGGTGCATCCATCTACATCTCTGTAGGGAAGACCTTTGTGATCAGTTCTCTTAGGTTGCAATGTATGATGTAACCAAAAGTACTTATTCTACTAGCATTTTTATATGCTGTTAAAATGAGTGGAGCACTGGTTCTTTACCTTCCCCACAGCTCAGCCCTGATAACTCCCTCCAGGAAGCAGAAGCCACCCTGGGGTGGACCACCTCTGCTAATGGGCCCCTCTGCTAATCAAGGTCTCTCAGCATGACTCACAGAATCACATTGTCCCATTGTGAGATGCTCTTCCCTGGGGGAGGAACCAAGCGTTCCTGGATATAATCTGAGGCTTGGGGTGCCACAAAAGGACCACCACTGGATTCCCAGACAACAGGAGCTTTGGATAACCACCACTGGACCTCTAAAGAAGGACCAGACCTTTTCTACAGGATCACCGCTTCGACAAAACTACATCCATCACTCCAGTGGTACTGCAATCACCATTTAATTGAACCGCTACCACCACCCTGACCAACAGGGTATCAGGTCATATTCTGACTGTGCCAGTTTAAGCCAGTGTTTCTGTACTACTGCCTTAATTGTAATTTCCCTATTAAACTGTAGTTCTGACTTGGAATCTATCACAAAATATTTGTGTGGAGTTAATTCCTCTGCTGATTTGCTTTCAAACAAGCACAGCTGTGAAATACACCATTCCCATCAGTAGTGCCTAGTAAGTGCTTTCACAGCAAGTTGATCTGACTGCCTTGTTTATCTGAACACCAATTATGATGCTTAATTTTTGGCTTTACCATAGTACATAATGGTTTATTCTTGGAATCATATGTACAGAAAGGAAGAAGCATGTGAACTCTGAATAGACACAACAACTTTCACCACGGATATGAAATGCCACTCAATTTCAATAGATTTCTCTGTCCCCACCCCTAAAAACAACATCTGAAGTTATATAGCTATTATATCCCAGCCAGGGGACTTCTTTTAAATTGAAATGTACTCTTACTGAAAAGATTATATATATGAATAGAGTGGGGGGGTGGAGAGAAAAAGAGATAGAGATAGGAAGTATAAGTATACATATATGTATGCATACATATGTGCATATGTACACATATATAAATGTATACATTGGTCACAACAACCCCACGTATCGCTACAGGCTGGGGACAGAGCGGCTGGAAAGCTGCCTGGTGGAAAAGGAACTGGAGGTCCTGGTCAACAGCTGGCTGAACATGAGCCAGCTGTGCCCAGGGGGCCAAGAAGGCCAATGGCATCCTGGCCTGTATCAGCAGTAGTGTGGCCAGCAGGACGGGGGAAATGACTGTCCTCCTGTACTCAGCACTGGTGAGGCTGTGCCTCGAGCACTGTGTCCAGTTTTGAGCCATTCACTTCAAGAAAGACACTGAGATGTCAGCACAAGTCACGAGAAGGAGCAACAAAACTGATGAAGGGCCTATAGAATAAATCATCTAGCAAGTAGCGGACAGAGCTAGGGTTGTTCAGCCTGGAAAAAAGAAGGGTCAGAGGAGACTTTACTGATGTCTGTTACTACCTGAAAGTAGGCTCTAGCACGGGGGAAGTTAGCTACTTCTTTCAGGGAACTAGTGACAAGACAAGAGGAGATGGACTCTAGCTGTGCCAGGGAAGGCTCTGGTTGGACATGAGGAAGAATTTCTTCACTGAAACAGTGTTTAAGCATTGGATTAGGCTGCCCAGGAAAGCAGTAGAGTCACTATTTCTGGTAATATTCAAGAAATAAGTGGATGAAGCACTTAGTGCCATTGGTCTAGCTGAAAAGATGGTGACTGGTCAAAGGTTGGGCTCAATGATCTTGGAGGTCTTCCTTAACCTTGATTTTATGATTATGTATATATATATATGCATGTGTGTATTTATGTATGTATAATAGCCACACTGTTCCCCTACACTGAAATCCAAAGAGGTTTTGTGCCATAACTGTATTTCCCTATGCACATCGGGGGGAAACTGCGGTGTTGGGGTTGTTCTGTGCTTTTCTTCTAAATCAGTTTTATTCCATTGCAGAACTACTACTCTAAAACCTGGCCACCAGGAAAGGGGGTTGGTGTGATGACTGCTCAGGAAACAGTAGTTAGACACTGCCACCTGAGCTGTAAATGAAAGGGAGAGAAAATGGTTTGCGGCTTGTAACACAGAATACAGAACAACCACTGGCAAAGATTAAACGCAGAGTTTAGGACTTTCTTTTTTTTTTCCTTTTACTGGAACATGATGATCTGTATGTTTTGGCCCATTTAAAAAGACTTAATATTTGAGGCCCTAAGTAAGAGAAAGCATCTCCTTCCAAAAAGAGGAAAACTTTATTGGTTTTAGTATATAGATGAATTTCAAGTTAGCTTTAGCCTTGGTTAGCTTCATATATCTTCTGAATGCTGAAACAATATGTGAGGCAATGGCAACTACTCTGTGTAGGGGAATACAAGTGTTCTTTCAAAGAACTTGTGCAGTCAAAAGTTATCTCCTAAAATCTAAAAAAAAAAAAAAGTCTTCAAATTCTCATTTTAAAACAAAAGGCAAAAATGTACTGAGTAGCACACAATGAAGAGCAGGAACCCTCTGGCTAGTCAAAAAACAACATATGTGGGTGTTATTCTTCTTGTCCTCCTCTCTACAATCATCTCAAAAATCCACAGAGGCTTTTATTACATAAGGGACACCTAGAGATCAGTTCTTTGACCCAGGAATCCAGAAAGCAATGCTAGAAACCTCATTTTTGACAAGTCAGAACTTGGATACCACAGGGACAGGCTCAGCTCAGAGAAATACTTAATGTCAAGCTAAGTAAGTTTTGATAAAAGTCCATCTCCTGTGCTAAACATACCACAGAGAAACAAAATAATGTTGCTGCAGTGAATATAAATTAATATAAAATCTTTGTTTTGAAAATCATTTCCACAACTGGCTCCATGGATCACTCAGCTGCCCAAACATCCAGCCTGATGCTCACTTACACATTCCCTCTTATTTTGTTTTTTCTGTGCAGTTAATCTAAAATTATATGGATTAAATAATTCACAACTCAAGCAAGTTCAAATGTAGGAATTTAAATCCAAAACATTGTAAAGCTCTGCTATCATTAATAGAATATTTATTGTGTTATATCATGCTTCAGTTTTGCATTTGCATGGTATATACCTGGTCTACATGTGCATAAATACACTATGCCTGAAGGAGACTTTGTCCTGGCACATTGCTGCAGTCCTGACACCTGTGGGAATCATGTTTGGGACAGCAGTCATCAAAACAAACCAGCCATTGCTGCCTTTCCCTCCTGAATTGTTGCCAGTGCTTGTGAAACCACAGGCCTCTCTAGCATGTGGGTAGTTGGCCTGAAGGAAAGAAATCTCCTCCCCTGCTCCACTTTCCACAAGCATCTGGAGGCCACCAAGGGGGTATAGGCCAATTTCCACTTAAAAAGCAAAATGTATCACTGTGGGCAAGAGCATGAGAGCTTCTCCAGCTCCTCCTGCATATAGGTGACCACAGGTGAAGCGGAGTGTGCAGAGGGAGCTACACTGCAGAGAATCTGGGAAGTATGAGAGCATGTCCCCACAGACTCCCGCACAGAGCTATCCAGAGTAGATGAACAAGACAGAAAAAGCCACAAGTTGGGCTGTCCAACAAAATAGGCAAAAATGGGGCAATTCTTTCCAGTCTGCCTTAGGCATGGCATTTTGTGGATGTCAGGGAAAAGCCGCTCACTCTCTCTGAATCTGTATGGACTTAAACCAGAGAAAGTGTAACATCTATATGAAATATGAAAATAGAGAAGCAAAGCCACCCAAAAACTGATCAAGCTCATGCTAAAGAGCTTTTTAGGTGTGTATAAACATGGCTGTGATCTCGCACATGAATAAGTAAGCTTTTATTTGAAGTGAAACAACCAAACATTTAACATCACTTCCATTGACATGAACCCACTCAACTGTGCAATTTTAGATCTACAAATAATGAAATAATTACCACCCTCATCTTAGTATGATGCAGAGTAAACTTATTCTGATTAAAAATAGAATTTTGTGCTGTAAAGTACCTGAGATCTCACTCCTGCTAATGCTATTAATTCTAGCAGTGTGTAATATGAAATATTTACATGTATTCTAGTATTCCTCTGCAACTTTAAGGAACTGTTTACTCCATTTGCAAAACATCAGCATGTTTAAGGGTTTGTCCATTGTGTAGTGTCACTTGTGGTGTAGTTGTGCAGACAACTACAGAGTGTATTTTCCACATAGGGCTGAGACATGGGCACTGCCAGCACACTCTGCACTGCTGCCAGTGCTCAGCTCTGTTACAATGAGTTCTCTCCAGCTCCTGCTCTTTTTTTGTGTAAACAGCTGCCTTCCAGCACCACAGTTTAGCTCTAAGTAATTTCTTAATAAAAATATAATTTATTTTATAATCCAGTCCTGAAACTCGGGTAAATTCTTTTGCTCGCTGGCAGTTCTAAGATACCCAAATCTCTATCTAATTAAAATCTGTTCTTTCATTCCACATTTAAAAACTAAATTCTAATATAAAGCAGGGATTTTTTTGGTTTTTTTTACTTATTTACACACAAAATTCAGGAATGACTGTAGGATCTACTTGGGCAATTTTGTATAAAAATATGTACAATCAGATAATTAAGATTCCTTTGTAGGACTGCAACTTTCCCATGTCAGTTTTATCTCAACTTTAATATCATAATTTTAATAAATACAGTAACTAGTGATTGCAAAGTATTACTTATATATATTTATGTATCGAAAGAAGATAAATTAAAATATTGGCCCATACTAGCAGCTACAGAGTTTTAATAACTTTTCTCAAAAATAAAACCTTAAATTATTGGATCCTTTAGTAATCATGCAAATCTGTGGATGAAGCACTGGAGCACGTTTGGCAAAGCCAGACTGTCATCTCTGACTGGGCAAGGCACTTCAACTTCCTTAGCTTCAGCAGATATGCGTGCACAACCAGCTGTGTAACCCTAGTTATAGCTATTTGCTGCTGTTACTTGGAATTTCTCTCAAAGCTTTCATGCTACAAAATGGCAGTTTCTTCACACATACCGAGTCATCCCTATAAAATTTAAAAGAGCTCAAAATATCAAGATTAACCCTGGAAGCAAAGGCCTGTATTAACTCTAGTGGAGACCAAGAATTGAACTTTTGCAAGTTTTAACTGAAGATTCACAGGGTAATATTTCTCTTACTTTGCACATTTTCAAACAGTTAATCTCATGCCCTTTTATTACAGGAAATGAGTAATACAAAATCAGTCATATAGGTATCAGCAGCAATATATCCTTTATCAAAACTGTGTGTCATTGAGACATAAACCCTGGGCCTCTTCCAGTCTCACATTTTTTCATTCTCATGGTTATTCTTCCATCTTAATTGCACAAACTTTTTTTCTTTTTCTTTTACTATTACTGACACAGAAAGCAAAATTATTTCCCAAATGCTAAAGAAACAGAAGTCATGAGATATTCTAGATTGTGGTCAGACATTGTTTTCCAAATGAACCTAGCCAATAAGTACTTAAAAATCTTCAAAACTGATTATAAAAGTACTTTAAATCTATAAGCCATATAAAATTTATATATTATATTATGTAGTGTATAATCTATAACCCAACTATACACACATCTCTGTAATTTAAAATGAGAATTGCATGGCCAGTTTTAGGCTTCTAAATCTATTTTATAGCTTCATGACTTGCAGCAGTATGTCCAGCATATTGGGGCTGTGGCCTTCTGTCCCAGCACAGTCAGCTAGCAGAGCCTGCAGCACACACACTGCTAAACACTGCAAGTCAGGCTCCTGGATTTCTGCCATGGAAAGCAAAATAATGCTGGACTTGTTCCCATGTGTGCATTTGAGATTTACTTCTCTCAAAGACAGTCCCTGACCTTGACTGTGGTCTTTTAAATTTATGGATTGGTAACAGGGAACTGAAAAATGAAAACACTTGAAGTTCCTTACCCTTTATATTTACCACACCAGATGGCTGCTGGCAAGTGTTAGCATCAGCCCAGTTTTACTCTGTAACTGTGCTTGGGTAGAAGAATTGCATCTTATCAGAGATGGTGTGAAGGCTGTCTTTTAACAGGTCCAGATGCTTCTTGCTCTGGTAAGGCATTTTACTGATCGGGAACTCTTTGCCTGAGGAATCTGAAAAATTTGGTGCTGGATAGTCCTCTCCCAGGGCATCCATCTTTTGGAAAGTAGCTACCAACTACCTTTTGCTAGACTTGCACCCAATCTCCTTGCTGGTCAACTAAAGTTGACCTGATTTTCAGGGAACTCCATTGAAAGCAGTGAACCTCAGTCATCATAAAAACATAGAAATGCTAAGTATCTAGGTGTACTGTAACAGTAGATTTCTAAGAGAGACCTTCCATTGTCCTGAAATGGTTATCAGAGGTTTCAACTTTTAATAACCAGGCTCTAAAAACCCCCACTTTTTCACTTCTCTACATCATTAGTGCCCCCATGTCTTCACAAAAGCTTGTACACTAAATTGATTTTGCTGACTAATGACTTCTGTAATGGAGTAGACAATTATACAGTTCCTAAAGAAAATGGATGATAAATTTAAGTTTTTTTTTCCCCTGGGATTAGCTTTGGGTTTTTGTTGCATCTGTTACCTTACCTTCCATAAGAGCACAGCCAGCAATAGGAAGATGAGAATTCCCACCAACAAACTGATGGCAATGATCCATCCGACAACATACCCACGAGGCTCCAGATTGTGCAAAGCCTCAAAGACCACCTACAAAGCAATTAGAAAAATATCGTTTTAGAATTGGAAGTTGTATTGTTTTCTCTTGTACTTATCTTATTAAACACATTGTACAGTGGCCTCACTGATCATATTTCATCTGTCAAACAAACAGAGAATGCAGTTGGAATTTAGTGCTTTCCATCAATTTTTCCCAAAGGATATAAAGCTTTCAAGTGGATTTGTAGTCATGTGTTAGACCAAGAATATCAGTCCCCGCTCCAGCGTAACACTTACCCTGCCAACCCCCAGCACTGAGCTTGTTCAGGTACTGGGCCATCAAATGTGCACAAAGTTTTGCGTGAAAAAATCCACCCCTTAGATTGGCAGAGATTGGCATGACATCTTGTATGGCTTGTCTTACTCATCGTATTCTGGTCCTGCCAAACCCCCTGATGCTACACATGAAATATACATGATGAGCTTCTGTGGGTTAGGCTTTCTCAAGTGAGTTTCTTCCCATTTGTTGTCAGGGAGATACTGGGGATGGCTTTCTAGGTAAATAGACAGCGATTAAGAAATAAAAGGAGTAGCCAAGCACTCTGATAATACCGTTGAAATAGTTTTGGGAAGGGCGAGGAACAGGGGTTTGGAGTTTCTTAGCTGCGTGGGAGGAGTTGTGTCCCGGCTGGAACTAGAGACAGTCATGGGGTTTTTTTCACCTAGGACTTCTGCACAGTGATTCCTACATTGCCATGGAGCTCTGCTTGCCACCTGCTTGCCAGCCCGTTGCTTGCAGCAGAGAGAGTCCTGGCTGCCCCACTGACTGAGACTTCGCCAGCAGTGAGAGAGACAAGCACAGTCCGCTCAGGTGCCTGGGGGAGTCGTTCCTTCCCACCCCCTCCCCGAAGCCACTGCGTGGTGAGACACCTGAAGCTGGAGCTGCCCCTGCTGGACTTCTCTCTATGACAGTGCAACATCACGATAAAGCACTCCCTTCCTTCCCGGTGTGTACTGGTTGCAATTAGCAGTGCCAAAGACCAATCACCAGTTGCGTGGGTGCCTGGGAGAAGTCCTTTTCCTTTTCCTATTCCTATTCCTATTCTTCTTCCTTTTCCTTTTCCTTTTCCTTTTCCTTTTCCTTTTCCTTTTCCTTTTCCTTTTCCTTTTCCCCTCTCTCACCTGAGCTGCTTGTATCACCACCAGGGAGGTCCCACTCCTGCATCAAAGTGCCCCCTGAAGCCATGAGGGGAGTACGGCACCTTCTCTGCTTCACCTGAGTTACCATCACCCCCTGTTATGGTTGTAACTACACCAAATGAGAAATAGCTTAACAGGTGGGAAAAGTCTGTTATCATCATTGTTGTTTGTTCTGTCTTGTTACAAATATATATTCTAGTACAGAACTGTTATTCCTTTCCCCATACTCTTGCCTGGAAGCCCTGAAATTTTTGCAGTCACAATAATTTGGAGGGAGGGGTCATCTTTGCATTCCAGGAAGATTTCCACCTTGGCAGATATTTATCTTTTAAACCAAGCCTGCTTGTTAACTACTTTTTCCCCCCAAAAAAACTGGACAAATCATATGTCACTATTAAATACAAATCATCCCTGCTGTGCTTTACAAGACACATTGTGTGAGAGCAAGGACACATGCAGTCATGGGGTCCTTCTGGAAATGCTGGGAGCTGTTCTCTCTTTTTCTATAGCATGCATGGCAGGGAAATACAGAGAGCAAAGAGCCTTCCCATCATCTGTCTCAAGAAGACAATGGGAGCAAATTACATCATCTTATGTATTACATTATCTATGTGAATTTTCAGTCTCTTATTTCAATCAAAACTAGTTCCTCAGTGGAAAACTCAAGAACATCTCTCCTCAGTGAGGGCTATTTCTATGTTAAATTCTGCAATTTAATATCCAGCAAATGCAGAGGCAGCAGGGCATTTTTTAAAGGCAATTCATTTGCTTTGTCTGGCTCTGTTTTGCAAGACAAAGTAGCTAGTTTTTCTCCCTCCTTCAAGAACCACTTTTAGTATCTTTGCTTAGAAATGACAAAACCATTTTGTAGATATGAACTGTTAAATCAGGTTTTTTAAAAAAATAACTGTTAAAAGTAGGTGAAAATCCAGGAGTTACAGTCACATAGAATTATTCAATCCCAAGGTATAAATGAAAGACCCCTAAAATACATTCACTCACTGCTAACCCTGTTCAAACAGCTTCATTTATGAGCCAGAAAAGGTAATGCAATACCATGCAACTTCTATGAATCTTGAAGGTGGGTATTCAAGAAAAGGCTGCAAAAGGAAGAAGATGGCAGCACTGGTACAGGGGCCAGAGGTGCCCTGGGTTCTCCAACCATGCAGATTTCCAAGCCTCAGAGAAAGCCACGGGGATCCTGAGTGAGTGCAGGCAACAGCTTTTCTTTGAGTGGGAGATGGGACAAGGACAGATTCTCAAGATCCCACTAACAAACATTTATCTGTTTCCATAAGTACATGTAGCGTTAGCAAACAGCCATGAAAATTACAGGCACAGATGAGAGAAAGGGGGTCGCTATATTTTGTCCCAGTGTTCCAATAAAGATGTACTCAGACAACCTTCATCTCAGTTTCACAGGTTAATTTAATGCTGATTAAGACAGCAGCTTTTCTGAAGGAATAATTTGAATATAGCTGATTTATACACACTGTTTTTTTCTATCGATGAGATCTTATCAGGCATTTCACAGAATCACAGAATGGGTAAGGTTGAAAGGGACCACAGTGAGTCATCTGGTCCAGGGTCATTCTAGAACACATTGCACAGAATTGCAGCCAGATGGTTCTGGAATATCTCCAGTGAGGGAGACTCCACAACCTCCCTGCTCAATCAGTTCCATTGCTTGGTCACCTGCATGGTAAAGAACTTCTTCCTCATATTCAGTAGGAACTTCCTGTGCATCAGTCTCTTCCTGTTGCCTCTTCCACTATTGCTTGGCAGCATCGAGAAGAGTCTGGTTCTATCCTCTTGGCATCCTTCTTTCACATATTTATATATATTGATGAGGCCCCTCCTCAGTCATCTCTTTCTGAGACTGAACAGACCCAACTCTCTTGGCCTTTTCTCAAAGGAAAGATGTTCCATTCCCATAATCAACTCTGTAGCCCACCACTGGACCTGATCCAGGAGCTCCATGTCCCTGTTTTACTGAGGAGCCCAGAACTAGACACAGCACTCCAGATGTGCCTCACCAGGCTGAGTAGAAGGTCAGGATCACCTCCCTCCACCTGCTGGCAATGCTGTTCCTAATACACCCGAGGAGACCATCGGTCTTCTTGGCCACAGGGGCTCACTGCTGGCTCATGGACAGCTTGTTGTCCACCAGGACCCACAGGTCCTTCTCCACAGAGCTGCTTTCAACCTGTTTGGCCTCTAGCCTGGACTGGTGCAGGGGCTTATTCCTCCCCAGGCATAGGACCCTGCAATTGCCTTCGTTGAACTTCAGACCTTTCTTTTCTGCCCATCTCTCCAAACTCTTGGGGTCTTTTAAAGAGCTTCACAGCCCTCTGAGGTATCAGCCACTACTCCCAGCTTTGTGTTGTCAGTGAACTTGCTGCCCCTTCCCCCAAGTCACTGATGAACAAGTTGAACAATATTGTATTTCTTGTACTTCTGAGCAGCTTGGAAAGATGATCTGATGTGGCAGTCCAGTTTTCACAGGTGCTAAGGTTAGCATACATCTTACAGACACAGGTCTTATGACTATTTCTTAGATAACAAGACATTAATTTTACTTTTCTTTCTGACTCTAAAAAACCTGAACGCCTTATATTTTAAGTATTGCCAGCTCTATTGAAGAGACCTTTCAAGCAGTCTCTGGTGGTTCCCTTTCATTACTCAGTGAGCAAATGTTAACATATCACAACCTTCAGCAAAATAGACCTATATGCACTTCATCCTGCCAAAAGACAGAGCCAGAATAAGCTGTAGAGATGAAATCATATGTCATCTCTATAGCAAGAGCTTCACATTTCAGGTCTGAAGCACACTGGCTGAAGACCCTGGCTGTAGCTTTTGCAGTTACAGCTTAAGCTAACAGGGAAGAACAACAGCTTCTTATCTATCTGGTTTCTTCTAGCAGTCTGGAATCAACACACATGCATTAAAAAACTCATTTATGGCTTTGTAGTTTGGAAAGGAGCAGGGATGTTATGCATGTTAATGTCCCTAGCTATCAAAATCAGCCTGCATGAATACACTGCAACTGCAATGAGATTTGGTGAAGAAGGTACCAACAACAAAAAACCCAAGCCAAACTCAAATCAAATCAGACTGAACAGACAGTGTATATTGCATATCTGGAGTATCAGAGATAAGGCAATACAGCCAGTGGCAGGATGCCAGGGAAGCAAGCCATCCCTGGGGGAAAGGTTGGAGGCAGGGGGTAATTGGTACTAAAGAGAAGCACACCATCTCCCACCTGCTGCTTGACCCTGAAAGCCACTCTTGGGCAAACCTTGAATTCCCTGTCCTTTCCACCCCACCAGCACAACCTCTATAGGGTGGCTAACAGGTTGGGCAGCACAAGGCAGCCTCCAGCTCAGCACATTTCCCACAGCTCTCACCTGTAGAGAGGACAGGAGTGATAAGAGTAATTGATACTGAAGATAAGGGGTGTGGGGTTGGCAAAACATCCCAGAGAGGGCAGTAGGGGCAGACAGAAAGCACATGTAACAGTTACAGAACACAAAAGTGGATTTGGTTTGTTTTCAGACTCTGATAAAATGCTAGGGAAAAACCTGAAAAACATCACTGTCTGGATGACATATGAGGATCTTTAATTTCATATTTATCTTTTGCATTTTGCTCTGTACATGCAGGAGTTGAAAGTGGGGAAGCCCAGGAGACAGTGCAGGTTGTCATTTAGTTTTATGTAGCTCACACCTCAATCAGGCTTTATACAGTGTAACTGCCCTTCTGGAAAACAACTGAGATTTCCACCCAACCACTGATTTTTGCAATGTCAAACCCAGATGTACAAGAGCATCTACCAGTTCATCTGCTACCTGAGCCAAACACTTACTATATCCTCATAGCTATATCTTGGTTAACAAATTATGAAGAAACAGAACTTTTGTTTTTAAGAAGTTTTAAAACACCTTATTTCAGTAAAGCATGTAAGCAAGAAGTGGAGTTAAATGAGTAGGAATTTTTGAAAGTAATTAAAATTCATACTCTGTAAAGCCCTTTGCAGAAGAGTCACAGGATACTGCACTGGTACTCAGAAAGAAAACAAACATACCTCAGCAAAAGCTGATTTAAAATATAGATTGAAAACTTTTATTTTCTTTTTGCTTATGTATATTAAATGAATTTTATGCATTTGCATCATGAGCCACAGCACCATGGAAGGCATGGGCTTATAAAAAAATGCTATTCTATTTCTGTATTATCACCTAGATTATTTCTGGTTTTTCAAACCACACTGCATTTCTGGTTGACTTTTCCATTCAAATTATGCTTGGGGGACTTCACCAGTAAAGACACTATTCTCCTTTATGTCTGTACATATGTGCATATACATCTCTTTTGCATATTTATTTATTTACATATACTAAGAAGAGCAGTATTTTCCTAAAAAATACAAACCTGATGTCTCCTTGCAACTAGCTTGTCTCTATCCCTGGGAAATTAACTGTATTTTATTGTTAGTGTGTATTCAATTCCTTTACCCAAGTGCATGTTCCTACCTGACAGATTGCAGTGTAAAGACAAGAAAATCTCTAAAAGGAATGTTATAGCAGGAAATGGAAAGGTAAAACAATAAAATTAATAACTCAACATGATGAAAACAATAAGGCAGCAAATAATTTGCTGGCAAGGAAGCTTCAAAGCTGCTGGAGAAAGCTCCAGCTAGGTATCAGAAAGGTAAGCTGGGAAAAACTGGTACCTTAAAAGGCTGAGTGTTTCTGAAAAACGAGAGGTTGGTGGTGGATTTCTGAGTGGAAGAGGTATTCCCACATGCACTAAAAAAACAGCCCTAACATCGTGAACACTGTCCAGGAGCACAGGCTGCTCCTTTCACCACAGACATAGAGAACAGACCAAAGTCAGGAGTCCTCCATGCTGCAGGCAGACAGCTAAAGCTTAGGTTCATGAATATACATTTAAATCTCTTTGCGTAGAGCTATGCATATAAAGACACATTCCAATGCTTCACAACCATAAACTTACTTTTTTTTTTTTATTGTTTTTCCCCAAAATATATTGTTTTATCATTGCAAACATAAACATACCTAATTTTTGAGCAGAAAAAATCCAAGGAGGACAACCACTTGCCTGTGTTGCATTGTCTTTGTTTAAGACAATTTAACATGAACCCCCTACAAGGATTTCTCCCTCTTAGTTTTAACTAATCCCTTTCTACCAATAAGGAGAAACCGAATTTTAGTAGACATAGGTGAAAAAACACCAGTTTACTAGCAAGCAAAACAACAACAGGAAAAAAAAAAATCAACCATCGTGAGATACAAAATTCCTAAATCTCACAGACTCCCACCAGAGACATAGAGAAACTTGGATTTGCAGAGTGACCCATCATAAGATGCTGGCCACCACAGCTGAGTGTGTGGCTCTACAGACAAAGTGAAAATGGCAGCAAACCCTCCCATGAAAGTAGGAGCTTAGGAAGCAGTTCTAGTGGCAGGTAGGAATTGCTGGACTCTGCCAGTTTCGGTGTTGCTGCCTTGGGTCCGTACTCTGAAGGAAGAGGAGGATAGGAAAGAACAGACTTTCAGCACTGATGCACGGTGGGCTGGCACAGACCAGCCCCAGCTTAGTACTGTCCACAGGTGTTGCAAAATTCACACTGAATCAACTCTGAATCACTCTGAAACACTTTCTGATTGTAAAATGAAGATTCTCCGCTTGCTACTGTTGCAAATAAGGCAAGCCAAACAAGGAGAGAGATACATGCCTGGGCGTTCCAACTTTTAAAAGGCCCTGGGCACCAACTCCCCTTTCAGGCTTCTGGCTGCAGGGGTCTAAAAGAGACAGTAACAATTGTGGGCATGGATAGACAGGGGATACAGTAACACTTTGGGTTAGCTGGGACATGCATTAAACCTGGAGTGACTGAGCTGGAAATAAAAGAACAGTCAACTCTATCCAGAATGCAGGAAAGGTTCAAAGGCTTGATGGAGCATACCTGTACTTAGTGGATAGCACCAGACAGCAGCCTTAAGCTTTACAGGTCACTGTGTTGCAAGACTTGCATACATTTTATCTGGGGTTGCCTTTTCATGCAGTCACCTTTGAATTCCCTCACTTTCAATACAGGAAGACTCAGAGGCATTTGGATAGTTTTGTTGTAGTAAAATCCAGTTAATTCTTCCTTCCACATTTCCAAAGGCAGTCCTTCTGCTCCTTAAGAGCACTCCTCCTCTTCCTGCACACAAGCAGCGAGCAGAAAGCATGGACTCTTTGATCTGGTGTTTGACTACTGTGTTCTCCTGGAGCTTATTGTTGATTTTGCTCACAGACTGAGAAGAGAGTCAAACCTTCATGGAAGCTTGTATGATGAAGAAATTAAAGTATGCCTCCAGAAAATATGGCACCATTTTCAGACAATATGTTAATATTGTTATGGTATGGTATGTTAATACCACTGTCACCACAGAGCCAAATCCAAACTCTGATCACCTTCTTCATGTGATTTGTGTAATATAAGAGCTCAAACACCCTATTGTAACCATAACCAGAAATACATAATTACAAATCATCTAAAACCATATCCAAATCTGGAGAAATTATTTCTGAGAATTGCACAAATGCGTATTTTTTAAAAATGGGTTAATTTCAAAGACAGCCTGCTACCCAACTTAGTGATACTCACATACACTTTTGCATCTCCCTTACAAATTGTCTATTGAAGTTTCTGAAAGAGTTGGTTTATACAGGTGGTCCACTAGTATTTCTTATACTATCATAAGAAATATCAGCCTTCCATTTCCATTTGTCTTCTGTCTCCATTTATCTTCTTTACAGAGAGTTTGCACTCTGATACTATACACTACAATGTAAAAGTGGCAATTGAAATAATGGTACCTGGTCCTAAAGAACCATTTAAATGTGCTACTAAGACCACACTCAGCCATAGAAAGCAAATAGGTTTCAACCCTAGCATGATAAAGTGTCTAAGAAATGTCAGGGAACACTGTCATAAACAGTATCATAGGAATTCCACGCACAACTGTAGAGAAGGAGCTGCTATCCAAATGGTTACAGTACAGCAGTCTCTGGTCAATGAAGAGTATAGGATGAACTTTAAAAAGGAAGAGAGTAGACATTTTCTTTCTCAGGTCTCTATTTCCAGCTAAATAATTGTGGCTTGCAACAACTACTCTTCCCTTCTGCATTCCACAAGAAGAGAACATAGAAAAATCAGTATCTCGAGCCAAGCCCTATCTTATATTTTTGCCTGAACATGACCCTGTGCAAAACATACAGCAATGCTGAAGCTGGCAAATGGAAATACCATAAAGCAGAGAGGGAATGGCACTCATATGAGAAAAGACTTGAAACTACAGATTAATGTTACATGGCTACATGTCAAGGATTCTCTTTTACAAGTAGGGCTTCCCAGGAACTGGAAGCAAGCTCTTGTTTGAAGATCAAGATAGCTTCCCAACACACACAGTGCCTTTCATAATGCAACTCTAGGCTTGACAAAATGCTTTCTGAGAATAGGAAAAGGACAATTTCTTTTTTTGGCTTAATTTTGTTTTCTTTTTTTTCTAAGCATAAGATAACAATGAAATACTGCAAAGCTTGCATTCCTGGAAAAAAAAATTCTAAATTTTGAACATCCAAAAATAGTAATTTACCACACTTTACAGTGTGCCTCTCATTTTTAGATATTCTAAAACCTTTTACAATTGAAAATATTTGTCATAGGGATACCAGCTTCTTCCATTTCAGTTGGGGCATGGGTATTATGGTCAGGTGTTACTTCAGTCATTAATGAAATTTTGCCATACAATTGTAAAATGTGTTCCGTGCAAGCTACAGGAGAGGCCAAGGAATGTACTAACACTCAGGACTGCAGGCCACTTATAAGGCACAATCCCACCAACGGCTAACTATGTTTTCCATTTTAACTTCCAAGCCTATTGTAGAAAATGGTAGAGAAACCTGACAAAGAAAATAAAACAGAAGGGAAAAAAGAAATTCCCATCATATAAAATAATTCCTTTTTCTGACATGTCTAATGAAATAGAAATTCAAGACTACAGTTACAGACATGATTGTTGAAGGATGCATCTGGTGCAAGTAGCTGGGTTTGCAAGCTGCAGATTGAGATGCGGATTTAAATGCAGATTAAGCCCTTTGTAGGGGCCTGTGACAAGAGTCTGTGAACTGTGTGGTACCAGTCAGGTGAATGGACACTGAGACACAGTGGGATCAGTGAACTGCCAGACTTGGATAATAAAAGGCAAGAAGACTGATGACACCAAAAAGGTAGGAGACATAGCAGGAGCAGAAGACTCAGGAGTAAGAGGGAGATCAACACAAAATGTGGTATCAGCTCATACTACATTTTTAACAGCTCAGCACAAGAAAAAAAAAAAGTTAAATGAATTTCTGAAAGTTTAGACACCCTTTTGCATATTCACAGCTCCCAAAATATCATTAACACTTCTAAATATTTCATTCTGGCACATGTGAAAAGACATTGCTGAGGTTTCAAGTCTCTTCTAAGTTTTCAAGGGAAATTTGAATTAGATTAAAGCAAATGTTAACCTTAAACGAGGAAGCAAAACCTAATTTTTGCATTAATAGCTCAAGGGTATTTTAGCTAGTACAACACAGATCACTCTGGTTCAACATAGCATCATTCACTCGGTTGACATGGTTATCACAGAGAGCCAAACCACAAAATCACAGCTCACAGTACTGTTAGTCTAGTCAGACAAAGTCTGGGCACTCTTGTGGGCTAGCCCAGGCACAAATTCCAGTTTGTATAGAGCTCTCAATGATTTCCAGCTCACTGGGAAAAGGAAACATTTCTCTTCAGGCTTGTGTACTCACTAGTTTTTCTTCTGGGCTCCCATTGGGCACCTCCACAACTCTGAGGTCATGGTCCACCTGCAGCCTTGCCCTTGTGACAAACTGGATGACTGATGAACTGTCCTGAGAAGTAAAAAGCAGAAGAGCTGGACTTAACAACAACAACAACAACAACAACAAAGGCACCAATCCCCCTACCAAAAAAGCTCAACAAACCATCAAACATTTGCCAGTGTAATAAATACACCCAGACAACGCTTAGTGAAGGCTAGGCTGGCAGTTAAGTACCAGCCTGGTTACAACTCTGTTTTGAAAAAATATACTTTAGGCTCATAGCAGACAGATATACTTGGGCACATTATTTCAGATTATAACAAAATCAGGTATGTTAGACTTAAAACATATATTTTGATTTGTTAATGTTTCTCACATTTATCATGAAAGCAAGGCAGAACATTTCCAGTGACACAGGCAGGCTCAGTATTAGCCGTGAAAAATGTTCCCATTTGTTTTTCAAGTGAACGGAACAATAATATACAGAAACTGTATATTATAAACTACAATATATCAATATTGTAATAAGCTACAAAAATATAAACGACTATAAAATATATAAACTGCAATATATCCCAGGGGAGAAATTCTTATTTGAATCAGTGCATGACAAATATCTTAATTATTCATTGTACAATTCCTCTCGTTAATATATATTTCTCCAATAAAATGCCTGTTGCATTTTAACAGTCACATTTCAATAAGGTATCTTTTTGACTTACAGTTTAGTCACTTGTATGAGGTTTGCCTTGGGAAGGGTATGTAATAAGTAGAAAATGGCATGCACTGGTGATACTCAAACATGTGTAAACACACGTCTTTTAAAGGAAGACTTGCTAAAAGTAATCTTAGAAGGGACCCAGCAGATGGGATGAATCCTGGCTATCCACAAGCCTGAATTTCGAAGAAGCATATCTTGCATGCACTCGGTTACTTGTTTATATATTTCAGCATTTCTATAAGCATGTAATAAATACCTGGAACTTCTGGCCCTGCCTGTACTTCCTGTTTTCAAATATGAACAAGCATTAACAAACTTACTGGTTTCAATTGGAAAAGCTCAGGGCTATTAATTACTTTAGCAACTGTTTTCTAATAAGGGCTCTCTCTGACTAGCTTTTAATCTAACAACTATCAAAGACAGGTTTACTTTAATAGGCTTATGTTATCAGCTTTCTCCTCCAATTATCTTTTTCCCTCATAACCTTACAACATATCTTGCCAGAGTTAGAGTCTGCATTTTTGTAAGTAAAGGAAAAAAAGTCAAAATGCAGTAAATCACAAAAAATTTAAAAGATTTGCTGTCTCATTCAGTGGCTTCAGAAAAGACAGAAATTAACTTACAACCACTTGCTTCCTGTCATAAATGGTAAGCTCAGCATTAATGTGGTGCATAATGCATCTTCAAATAATAATTTGAAGTAAAAATGACAAAATACTGCCATGTCTCTGTTTACACAGAAAGATAATACATAGCTGATCGCAGTTTATACTCACATTGTTTAGAATGAAAACTCTCAGAAATCAATTTCATTTCCAGAAACCTCTATCCTTAACACCATACACACTCTTATTAGGGGTCTCATTTGCCATTTTTCAATGTATAGATTTCTGAACCAAATTTATTTCCATCTTAATTGGTAATGGGTAAGAACTAGGATTAACACGTCTATACACTTAATAAGTAGATCCGTTTTCTTTGACATCATGATTATTTTTCACACACAAGTAAAGAGAGGAAGAAATGCAAGTTTTGAGTTCATTGGTTCACATAAGCATACTTAAATTGCATTTAAGACAACCTACAAGGAGACCACATACCTTCTTGAGTATCTCAGTATTAAGCAGCATGTAGATATTTATATCACAGGACTCTGCTTTAGGTAGTGAGCTTAAGTTGCAGTGTACAATTAAACAAGATCTGTCTGGTCTCTCACAGTCCTACAGGAAATATGGAAAAAGTTGTTAGGCAAAGGAGGTAAAAATTCAATGATAAATTGTGTGACAACAAACATACCAGAAAACTAAGTTATATAGTAAACTGCTACAATACAGCACTCCTGCATTGAAATAGCAACTCCCAAGAACTTTAGATAGGTGTGTGTTGCCATGTCAGCTGAATCCCTTTCTACTGTACTTCCTGAAATTTCCTACTTACTTCTAAAAAACCAATTACAATCACTAAATGTCCCCCCCGCACATCATCAGTTTTGTTATATATGTTCCACAATGAACTCTGTTTCAGCTCTTCATGCTAAACCATGCAAAATGTTTTGTAAAATATGCTATATGTTCAAATGGTGCCATAAGTGGTATCGTTTCTTACCAATACTTTTCTGCCAGACTTCGTGAAAAAAGCAAATATTGTGTGGAAAATATTTTCATTCTCTTGAGGAACAACGCACGGGCTGTGGTTTCTATGGAAAGAACAGCTTCCTTTGTCCTGACCAACCTGCATGCATAATTATAAATCATAATTATTATTCCAAATTAATGAAATTATACAAGAAGGTTGAATTAGCCAGTCTGTCCGTAAAAAGACCTAAATCTGAGCTAAGCATCTGGATTCCCATTAATAGTCAAAAGATAAAAATAACCACCTTGGGAGTCAAATAACCCTAAAGAAAGTATCCGAAGCAAGCCAGACGAATCATGCACTGGAAACACTTTGACCAGACAGAATACAAATGTGTTTAACCTAGTGCACGTGTCGGCATCTGTGCTCTACATGTCTGGAAATAGAGACAGAGGAGAAAAACCTCAGCAAAATATATGTTATGACATAGATTTTAAATCAATAGTTGTCTTAGTTACAGAGATAATAGGTGGAGTTTAGCATTAGGGCTGACCCAAAATCTTTCTCTACATCAACCCGCACAAGTTTATTGTCTGTTTAAGACTTGGAGTCAGAAGCAGAACCTCTGTGTTTTACCCCAGTTTACAAAACGAGGAGGGGTGCTTTGTGACTTTAAAAACGGGATGGAAACATGGAGCTCTCCCTTCCATTCTTTCCGGGCTCTCAAGCATTTCACAATCCCTTCAGCCACCACCGTCGGCCTTTTGCTGAGGAGAGGATGGGGCTTGCCTGCAGCCGCCGCTCTGGAGGCCAGAGACGCTCCACGAACTCCAGTCGCTGCCAGCAGCTGCGCCAGGCACAGTCCTTGCTGGGCAGCCTGGAGCAGGCAGCACGGCAGCATTGACTGCTTTGGTACCAAAAAAAAAAAAAAAATTCCAGTTTTTTTTTACTGGTCCCTGTTCCCCGTTGGTTATTCATTTGGTGAAGGGGAGGTGGGAAGGAGGGGGAGGGAGGCGTTTTGGAACAATGGAGGCTTGTTCTCCGTGTTGTTTCCTTCGTTCTCTCCCTCGGCTGCGTGGCCCAGGGAGGGGATTCTCCAGCATTTCGTCCATGTTCTTCCCATGACAATTAGCGGGATCTCCTCCGCATCTGTGCGTTGAACGGTTCACCTGTGTATTTCTTGATTATTGCTGTTTTTGTCAAGTAAACCATTACTGTTTTTCACTTACATCTCTTCATATTTGTCTCTCCTTATTAGTAGAAAGGGGAGAAGTTAAAACTAAGGGGAAGCAACTTATTTCAGAGACCCCACCTTGTGAATTGTGTTAAACTAAGACAACAGTGTTACCCTTTGTATTACCCTTTTTGATGTTTTGGCCAACTCAGGTGCATCTCTGTTTATACCAGAACTAACATGATAAATCTTTGTGTAAATGTGCAAGCCTAGGCACTAAATCTGTTCTTTTACCTTTAGCAGAAATATTTTAGTACAAAACCCCCTTTTTGTGTCATTAGCTTATTCAGTTGTCCAAGAAAGTGGATGACTGAGGCAAGACTTGAAGAGTACCAAACTCTGATAAAATGAGTTTCAGTCAAGATAATCTTGCTCAAGAAAAGCCTTCTCACTTTTTGCAACTTATCAATATTTTCTGAAAAAAATTACCAAAATTTAATAAAAACAATAACAAAGTGTCAGCAAATTCTTCCTGCTACCATCCAAGCCTGTAAGAGTGAGAGAGGGAGATCTTCTCACAAACCACCAACTGACATTCTTACACATCCTGCTGTTGACCTCCTCACATCCTCTGACAGGATGAAAAACTGAAAACTTGTACCTTATTCAATTCATAAATCCTTGAAAGAGTGAGAAAAAAAGCTGTTACAGATATGAAATTACTGCATACTCTGAGTCCGATTCAACATTACACAACTTCTATCTGTGTTAAGTATTGTGAAAAAAAAAAAAGCAAAACCAAAAGGTCTATCTAGATTTTCAATGCTATTTCACAGACAAGTGATATCTATGTCTCTTTGAAAGATGTACATTTTCTGCTTCACTGACCCACGAATTCTTCATAATCTGGTCTTTGCAGTATGTATTCACAACATGACTTAACATAATCTGTCCTTACATTCCCAACAGATATACCCAAAATTTACAGTCTCCTTGGGCCCAGTTGAAGATAAAGACTATGATTTGTCTAGATCACCTGAAATGAGTTTTCATTATTTATTTTAGGTAAGAGATTCACAAAGCCCACAGACATTTATTTCTTTGATCTTTCACATAGAAATTAGATCCGTATCAACTAGAAGGCTTATGTTAAATTAAAACCAGCAAAAAAGTCAGGATCTACTAAGCACTTGTTCTTTACTCCTGAAAGGTTAAATTACAGATGTCATTAGATTTATGCAAGAGATACAGGAAGGACAGTACAAGTTCCTGTGCTACACAAGCTTTTGGCATACTCCCCAAATAGTCTTGATTTATATCCTGTAAAAGCAGAGTGTAAGAATGAGCCAAAGCAGAAATATCTCACAAGACTAAAAGGAATTGTCTAGCATGAAGCAACATAAACCTGGTCCTTTCTACTTGAAATTATTATCTTTCCTTAAACTGAAGACTGGCATTTTTTTAGAACACTTTAGCTGAAACAGAGAAAGGCACCTCCAGAGGACCAACTATATAAGACAAGGTATAACCACTGGAGAAAGCATGCATATTACTTCATGCTTCTAAAATGCTCTATCTGCAACAAGAAAGAAATTACTGCAGGATGATTTTAATGGATTCTGAATATTTGAAACTGAATGACTCTTTTCCTGATACTTTATAAGTTCAGCAGAGGTAAACCCATAAAAACCCATAGAACAGAAATGGTTTTTATCATGTAAGATTACACCACTCTTGTGAAAAAGCAGCAGGACATTTAAGAGTGTGACAGTTGTATGGAAAATGCATCATGTACACTACACATACATCACATCCTAAAAA
This sequence comes from Poecile atricapillus, assembly GCF_030490865.1. NCBI lineage: Eukaryota > Metazoa > Chordata > Aves > Passeriformes > Paridae > Poecile > Poecile atricapillus. Next base: position 55,286,682 of record NC_081250.1, on the reverse strand, counting down.
GTCTGCAGGATTTTTAATAGGGCTGTATGACAATAGCACGTTGTCTTTTTTGCATACACAGGGATCATCATCTCTTTCCCTACATGTATAGGTATCTATGAGAATACTTGGCCTGATTTGCAACTCCAAGAAGGAAGTACCAGTGCAAAGGCGGAAAACATCACACATTTTCCAGGGTACACAGAGGATAACCAAGGGCTGCCAATGAAGCCAGGTCACCTGGGCGAGGTTGGAGTTTCTAGAAGAAACAATGCAGCCGCTGCTTCAGCACACTCCCCTTCTGCCATCAGCTCTGTTTCCCATCTTCAGGGTATGTGTAAGATCATCTCTGCCCATCTGTAGCTACTCTCAGAACACAGCAATTTCTAGCAAGCCTTTGGGGCCTTTCAGAAATTGTTGAGGTTTAGAAAACTGTTAGCAAACAGTTTAAGGGTTTAGGCCACATTACCTGTAGCATAAACTTCACAGGTGAACTGAAAGCCAGTGGCCCCTTCTAGATTTAACCTCAACTGATTAACATGCATCAAAGGCAAAACTTCCCATTTTTTCAGGGCCCTGTATCGAGCAAAATAGGCCAACCTGGGAGAAGGAAATTAAATACAATTTCAAAATGGCCTGGACAGGGCAGCTAAGGACCAAGCACAAGAAGTGGATGTGGTTAAGTATGTGCAAGTGATAGGAATCTCTTGCAAGAATGAGACAAAAAATGGGAGGAAAACTGGCTGTTGCTTCCAACGAAGCATTATGTACAATCTCCCTGGTGCATTGCTGTATGTAAGAAGCCAAGGGCTATTCCTGTATTTAATGACTGACATTTTACATTAAAAAAAAAAAAAGGGCGAGCAAAGGTGTATCTTCAGCTCATTACTTATACTAGCAACACTAGATTTCCAATAATGCAAAATAATTCATTATAGTATTAAAACTTAAGGTTTCCAGGATCTTCCAGTAAGTCTGGGATTCCCCTCTTGAGCTAAACCATCACTAATTGTGGAGGAGGGCCTGGAAGTCAGCAGAACTAAGCTGATACAAAGCAAGTGTGAAGGTGGAATCCAGACAGGTGCCTGTGATAAAACCAAACCCACGTCCAACCTGAGAAAAAGTGTGTAGACAAGTTCAGGGCAAACATTGTGAGACACAAGATATTTGGAACAGCAATTTTACTTGCAGTAAACATGTTCAAGGTCTGAACACAGGCCAGTCATTTCACAAAATTTTTAGCATTGTTCAACTCTGTAATGGATGCCTTTCTCATCATCCCTGGACTATACTGATTCCAAAGGACTAGGAATTTGGCCATGGTCTGGAAATTGCTGGCAGAGAGTTTATGCATATTTTCCCCTGTATGTTTTTTTAAACTGTTTTATTTATGTATGAATAACTAAGCAGTGGTTCAAGTTTTCAAACTCGAAAAATAAATAACAGATGCGTTTGTCTTTGTTGCTAACCATAGCACATTCATCCTAGTATTAGGGAAAAAATGTATGCAAGTATTCTGATTCAAAGATACTGATTCACCCTTTATTAGGTGAACAAAGAATTGACAAGCAGGATTAATCTAACATGTCACACTGAGAAAAAAAAAGTGTACTGACAAGAAATTCCAGACAAGGTCAGACTTTCAACAGTAGACAAGTTATGTAAATATGTTATCTGACTACTTGCGCCATATGCCAAGAATGTTTAATATTCACAGATAATGAAATACATTTGAATCAGAGCAGTCTTGTTGATTCTGGTAATATATTTAAGAGTCACTGAAACAACAGAAAATAATTTTAAAAATTAACCCATTTTACACAACTCTTGAAAGATTTCAACTGAAAATATCAGTGATGGCAAGGTAAACCAGTAGTCCACAGATCCAATAAGTAGCTTTACAGAGCCATGAGAAGAGGCAAGTGGAAACAAAGTGGAGATACTAAAGCATTAAATCAGATTAGAGGAGGAATACACCATAGGTCTTGCTTCTGCTCCTCTAGACAACAAGAAAATGCACCAGATGCACATTTGACATAAATCATGCTAAACTGATTGCAACGCCTTTAGATGTTTTCCTGATGCACTTAATATAACAACTTAATTAAATAATCAGGTTTGATAAGCATGATTCTTGCAACATTGGCCTGGTCTTGGCCCTGCAGGCAATTTGCACGTAGTTAGCAGCAATCCCCAGAAGTAGTGCTCTCAAAAACTAGTGATTCCTAACCAGTTTTGTGACAAAAGCGAAGATCTTCTCATATAAAGTTCCTGACTTACAAGACAGTGGATTCCTTCCTAGACAGAACTGTACACAGTATGAAGAAACACTGACCACTTGGTATGATTTAACTGTGAGGTCCACAGAAGGTTCAGGCCTAGGAATGAATGACCACCTTACACAAGAATCAGCTTACCACTAACATTCATGTGCTCCTTATATATTGGCCTCTAGCAGATGAAATCCAAGAAAGGGTCACTGAGAAGTACACTTCCTCTCCCTGTGATGAACTGTGAAATGCTTAACCAACATATGAGGCAACAAATAATTCTCACGGAATGTCTCTATTTAAAAAGCCCCTGAGATCACTTGGCATTTGATGTTCCTTCAGCTAGGCTCTATCTGTCTATAGCACATCCTCTTCTGCAGCCTTACCTATGATGTATTAAACACAAAAAAGCCCATGTTTGTTCTTTACCTAATTGTTGGACTTTTCCTGTGGGCTGTGTTGATGTTAGGAGGAGGAGCTCTGAAGCCTGTGCAGGCAAATACACTCCCTGTAGGGCTCAAACAACTCCTGTGGGATGTTTCACTAAAGCAGATATTTGAATGTATCAGAAAGGTGTGTAAGATCTAAACTCTCCTTAGAGGCAGTGGAGAGAAGGTACAACTTGAAAAGGATGATTTTCCTTGTCTACTGTAGACAGTTGAAGATTAAATGGGTCATTCTCATTCAAAAAACCTCTTGGAATGTGGAGGAGGTAAGTTAAGCAGAAGATGTCCTTTGTTTCCAAGACATCCTCAGAGGTTCCTGCAAGAAATGGTTTATTGATACTTTTTTTACCATCTGGTACTTTGCAGAAGACTGTAATGATGTACTTTCAAAGCCAGAAAGAAATCCTAAAAATGTAAAAGATGCTTATTTTCACTCTGATATATGAACAGAGAGGAAAACCCTTCTGTCACCAGATATGCAGATACCCTTGTTTTAAACGCTTCCTTGTTTTTTGCCTAGTTCATTTACACCACAAATCTTGTACAATAATTATAGAAGAGAAAGGCTAATCTAAGAGTAAGATTTAAAACAGGACTGTGTGTTAAAAGAATTTACCAAGCAGCTCTTTTCTGAATTTCCTTCTTCACTGACTTTGGCAGGAAAAGTTTAACCAATGGAAAAATGGTGAATTCTTACACTCACTCCTTCAAAAAGAAGAAAAAAAATAAAAGAAAAATCTTTAGATTTTTTTTTTCATTCAGTATGCTTCAATGGGAGAAGCTTCCTTCTCTGGCTAGGAAGCTTACAAAAAAACCAACTCTATATATATATATTTTTCCACACCTCAGCAAAACTCCTGATTGCCACATGATTACTCCTGGTAATCTGCCAAACTTCCTGCTTCCATCATCATTCTGATAACAGATTATTTATATATCCATTGTATTTCACGTCTATCATCATCTGAAATTTCCTTTTATCAAAAGGCAAATCAGCCATCTTTTTCAAAATTAGAATTCACATATTCAGACAAAAAAATAGGTGCTATGGGCCATTCACAAAGTAGCAACATTTTCAGCTGACCCAAAATATTAATCAAACTGCCACTCATTTGAAAGGCCATGATTTTTTGGGGGATAGTGTTGTAAAATTTTAATACCAAAGTAATTTGACAAATTTCACTTTAGTTTAGAAGCTGATCATGAGCAGGCCACATTTGGACAAGACTATCGTGTTGCTGTGGCCTGATTTAATATATGGATCACAGTGGTTTTTTCCCATGTTTCAATGGCCTTGATTTTTATATTATTAGACTTTCTTGAAAGACAATTATTTTTTTACATTCAAAATGCCGTTTCCAAGAACATCCTCTTCAAAATTTTTTTAAAAATCTACTGCTTATACAAATACCTTATCACTTTCATTTCTAGAAGATTTGGTCAAAACAACTGGAAAATGTCAAAAAAATTGTTCAAATCTGGTTTAATCTAAAGATCCCAACTAGGAAATCACAGAAAAGTTTCTTCCATGTTAAGAAGTTTTGCTCCATCTTCAAGGATGCACTCAGCAAAGCATGAAAAGCTGGAAATGCTGTGAGCTCTGACCAAGGCACCAATATACCAATTTATATTATAATGCAGATGGCAAAAATGCTGGGTTTTTTAGGATTTATTTTAGGGTCTTAACTCAGGAGAAATCTTTATTTTATGCCTGGGCAGCCTTTCCTGTAAAACAATGGAAACTTAAAAGACAGCAAATTTCCTCCTTGCGTTGAGTTTCATTCCATCATGCTGACATTAGGAACTCTTTCTGAGCTGCTTTGTGGTAATGCTCCTGTCTAAAGGCAACTGTGCCATGCTGGAACACAGTGTATGCTTCTACCTCTCCTCACAGCCATCCTGCATGTAGCAGATGCACTGGTTTCTCCTGCAAGGGACAGGGCTCCTAGGCAAAGCCAGATTCAGTTGATATCACTGAGTCCTCTACACTGTGGGTGGGGCAGGGAACACCTCCGACTGCCTAAGCAAAAATGTTTTGGAACAAGCGTTTAAAAAGCAATTAAAGTGAAAGAGGCAGGAAGGTCAAATAGTACCTGTACAATTTTCTGTACGAATTTCTGTACAGTACATTCCCTGGACTGAATAATTTCCTTCAGTAATCTAGCTATGCCTTTAAATATGGTGCCAAAATATGTGTATGCCAGTGTGTGTGTAAGTCATTGAAATGAAGAAACTACATGCAAGATGACTAACACAAAGGGCTAAAATAAAACTTGCTGTAAGTGCAGAATGTTCCTTTACAATCTTTCTGTCAAATGAATTGCTGCTGGGAAAAAAAAATACTGTATCAAATACCATAAGCAAATATTTCTGTCTTCATGTGCTGGGACTGCACATATATGTTTTCAGAGACAAAACCTGAAATGTCAAATGACATAAATAAATAAGCCATCTACCAACGAACAAGAGCTTTTTTACATAATTATATCAATATACAGGCTTGCATCTCTATGTGGAGCATGTAGCTGTGAGCTTGACAATCCCATTATATGCCTCAAGGAATATTCATGCCCAACCACATATTAGAGACCTTTGACAGTCCTTCTTAGCTTAGTTTTAGTGTTAAACACCAGCATTGCAACAGACAAAGCATCTTATTCCTATGCTGGAAGATAAAACCTACAGATAATAAGCAGAACTTATATTTAAGGTTTTAAAATTGACAATATTTCTTTTATATTCTATAAGTGAAGAAAAACCTCAATTAATCTGGGACCTTTAATGGAATGAGACAGCAAGCTTTAACTCTTCTCCCTAACTTCTTTCTGCTCCTTACAGACATTACTGTGCAAATGCAGGAAGAAAAAATACATGAGTACTATACAAAATGGTCTTAAAAATGTAACTTGTATCAGCCAGCAGTTGTAGCTCTGGGACTGACTCCATTTTACTTTTTCTCTTTCAACATTCACAGGAAGAGATCAATGTTTGTTTTACACAGCTTTCCCTAATGAACATGACAAGCGTTTCTACAGTCACATGCTCAGGCAGCTGTCAACTTAAAAGGCACTGGCAAGTCTGGTAGTTCTTCCCTTGCCCTTGTGGGTCCCTAGCTGGATACACAAAGGAAATTACTGATCTTTCAATTCAAAACCAAAAACATACACAAATATAACGAGTACAGTTCTTCTTCCTGGAAGAATCAATGGCTCAAAGAGTGGAGAATATACCTTTGTGTTAAGACTAACTTCTCTGCTTTTGTGAAGCTCTTCTGTCATCATCTATAGTACCACAGTACTTCTAATAACAAGCTGAGGTATTTAATTTATTATGTTTTTAACCTGAATGGTTTTTAACCTTTGCAAGAAAGCAAATACAAAAAAATATAAAAACAAACAGCTACTAATTTGACTTGAGTGTTTCCAAAATATCATTTACCACTGCAGAATCTGAGTACTGTCAGAGCTGAAATTTCTGAGCTAAAATTACTTCAAAATTTCTAGTATCTTCTATTCATCAAAAATTTTTAATAGGGAGGAAGTTCAGTTGTTTTGGGGTTTTTGCCTAGTTTTCTTACAATTATCCATTTTTTGTTTACTTCTGGCTTTTATTGTTGATTCATTCCCTTTATATATTGGGGACTTTGTTGGGGGGACTGCTGCAGAAACTGCAGTGCTGCTCCCAACACTCCTTGAATTGTGTCTGAACATCTCTAAGGCAGAACTCCAAATGTCAAAACATCTTCATGATTTGAATTTGTCTCGAACAAAATGTTAAAACAGTTTCTGCTATGAAGCCAAAAGCTCAGAATGGCAGGAACAGAGGAAGCATGAGGGCTGTCATTTCCTTAAAGACCAGCAGATAATACTTCCTATTAACACCTCCCAGAGATACAGACTGTTCCATTGAGCCATATGTGACTGTCTTCCTGCTATTAATTTTTGTGCCTGAAAGACTAGCTCAATCAACACAATATGAGGGAGTTTGCTCCTGAAACTATCTTGTGTAGTTTATGTGTATTTGAGACAAACTCTAGTGCTTTAACTATACATTTTGACTCATAAATTTCACTGCCTTACTGTGTATCAGAGAAGTGGCAATATAATTACTAGCTTTAAGATAAAAAAACACTATGCCAACACATCCCAAGTGCTGTATCAACAGTGTATTTTAAAGATAAATTACAATTCCTATTCCTATGCATTAATAACAACTATTCTCAAAGTTTTGTCAATACTGACAGCTAGAATGGCTGGATTATATGCGTAAAGAAAATAATGACAGAAACACCTGCACTGTTTGAAAGGATCTTTATTGAAGTCTAGATTCTAGGAATAAGCAAAATAAGCAAGAGCTTGAAATATTTAATGACTACACTTACAAAAATTGTCTTGGAAAAACAGCTGTTGTAAACCATTTTCTAAAATTCATCTTTTAGATTTCTTTGTTTAATTATATCTGTTCCATGAAAAGCTGAAAATCTCCATGATTTTAGTGCCCTTTTCAGTCAATAAAAACTCACTGGGAGAGAGCAGTAGGAAAAGAGAGTGAGATGCCTTCTCTGTTACAATAAATAGTAAGACTTGGGATACATTGGTTCTAGTAAGATTTGGCATACGTTGGTTCAGTGCCTGGCTCTGACACAAATTTCCTGTGTGAAGTCAAGCAAACCTCTTGGTGTTTCAATTATGCACCTGTAAAGCAAGGATAACCACTATCCCAGACAGGATTTTCTTGGCTTACATTTCTTAAATGCTAGAGGTATTTAGAAAGTCATGTAGGAGAACTGTACTGACCATATACCCAAGTATAGTCAAAATTAATTACATTGGTGATATAAAAAAAATTTTAAAATAAAATAATAAATAAAAATATATTAGTGATATAAAAAAATATGAAACTTCTTTTGACTCATGTAATTTTGTTTATGTCATCATGGTGTTTTTAAGCAACTTAGTAGCGGGCCTAAGTTGATAGTCTCATAATTTTTCTGTGTTTGGAAGCAGGTATTCCCCTTTTTCTGAATATTTAAAGATTACCTTGCCTTTTGCCTTGCACCAAAGAAACTGTGTCTGGAGGCCAGAAAATCCCCAAGGTTATAAATTTATAAAAATAAAAAAAATTTTAAAAATTAGTAGTCAAAATTACAGTAATGCCAGTGTATCAGGCAGACATCTCTCATAAAAACATACTTGCCTACTACCTGCAAAGAGGTCTCGCAACAGCAGTTTAACATTTCTACAAAAACAAATTTTAAAGTACAATTCAGCCAAATGATGTGCAGAGAGATGCAGCCTGGTGCTGGGGAAAAGCAATACAAACCCTGCTAGCATTTATTACCACAGTGCTCAAGACCACACCACCCAGCTGGGACCATTCTTTAGGATGACTGACTTTAGAGCAGATATTGTCATTTGGGGAGATAAAATCCATTAAGAAGATCCCACCTCTCTTTGGCTGCTGTGAACACACCCTCTCCTACAGCACACAGAGGCCAGGGAATGAATAAGAAAATGGACCATGATACTTTGTCAGGCAATGTGTCAAAGGTAAAGTGATCTTCTGAAAGTGATCTTCTGCATATAAAGCTGGACTAAATAAACATTAAAAGGCAATGTCACAGAAAATAATACATATGCTGGAGAACTAATCAAGTCTGCTTGGCAAGTTGACTCTGTTTATACACTACTATAGATTCATACAATATCCCCATAGGTTTCTCAGTCATTCTGTCTTTAGTGCCCATCTGTAAGCCATATCTATATTTATCTCATACCTTCCAACAGCAAAAATCTTGGCAACCTGCTTAGAAAGATCTTTCAGATCTATATTTACACATATTCAGCGACACTGTTACCTACATAATGGGTAATACTTTTCATCTAAAAGGCTAGAAAAGTAAACAACAACGTGAAAGTATAATACTTCCTTTAATTTATCCCAAAGAGCTGGTTTAATTTCACAAAGGCAGATTACTCTGAATTTCAACAATAAATTTACCTCAGTAGTAAAGTTTCTGTCTTTTGGCCACCACAGTGTAAATGACAGTATTTTACAGGTCTAACAAAGGCTTTGAACTAACTAACTAACTAACTAACTAACTAACTAACTATAAGAAAATAAATCTAAGAATTTTTCTACCACAGCTTCTGTTGTCTTTTCAAAAGCATTGTGCTGAAAGAATAACTTTCTCTATTTTTTACATTTGTTAAAAGAAGACTCAAAAAGAGAAAATTATAACATGGACTATAGCAAAATGTATATATGTAGTGTATTCAGACCTAGCTGATAACCACAGAAAAAAACTAGGGAATCTGAGTCAGCTTGATAAAGCATCCTACTGATATTACATACACTCTTTAATCCTCCCTCAGTCAGGAAAAACTGATTAAGACACAATCCTCTTTGCAGGTGTAACTTGTGGAAGTGTTCTCTATATTTCCTTCACCATCAGCCTGACCTAGTTTTACATAGCATTGTAAGAAACCAGGAACAGATAACTAGTTGTCTTTGCCCTAGGTGAGAGAAAACAGCCAACAGCTGGAGAGGTTCAGCTACTTACAGTCTGGCCACAGAAGCAAAGAACCTTTGCCTTAAAAAGAAACTGATTCACTGAGTTTTGGTGAACTTCTTTTGTTTTAGTCATCAGTAGCTCTCAGTGCGTCTCTGGGCTCAGAGCACATCGTAACATACTCACCATCATCTGCTGAATATGAAATATTTCAGCTCCAGTGGCAGAGAGGCGGTTTGGAATTGAAATATCAAGAAAAGCTCCAGGAAGAGTGCTTGGTCCAGCATTGTAAACCTGTAAGAGAAAACAAATTATACAAATAAAATTACATACTTGACTTCTCATAAATAGGAAACTATGGTAGATTCAGAGCTGGGAGTACAGGTAAATTTGAAAAAATACAAGTACTTTTCAGGTTTTTCAATGTCTTCAGACTAAGACTTCTTTTTCAAGTGTCAGAATGAAGTCAAAGGATTATCTTACCTAACAGTCTTCAGGCACAGCTCACATATCAAAGGACAAGCAGTTTTGCAGGGTAATTGCCAGTTATAAATACAAACAGCATAAAACTTCTATTTTATATACAGAGACGCTGCTAGTGCACTGAGTGTTTTGGTAATAAAATCTTAAAGGTTATAAGAAATATTACTGTCTCAGTTAACATTCTCATTTCCATCTGGTAACCACTGCATGATATTCCGCATATGTTTTCCTTATGGAACAGAAGCCAAACAATTACTGTGGCTACTGGACTGTGGGTTTTCTGAGTGAGTTGCCAGGAAATGCATGTGAATAACTTCCATTTAAGTTCTGGCATTTTCAATTAAATTATACTTTAAGTAGAAAATATTAGCGTTTTATCACCCCCTGGCCCACAAAATTTCAACAAAAACTCAGAGAATTTCCCATCCACCACTGAAATGTATCCAGTGAAAATTCCAAAATTTATGGGGTTTTGCTGAAGAGAAATAATCCATGGAAAAAATCCAATTAAAGAAAGTTTTCATTTGTATCTACATTTTTTAATTAGAAAAAATATTTTCTGGTTTTTTATAATAACACAAATATAAATGCATTAAAAATATTGAAGTAAAACATGAAGCCCATTACAATATTTATCCACACTGAGATACTATTGTGAAAAGGTGTAACATGCAGTTGTTAATTGTGTAAACTACAAATAATAAAACCAATAGGCTTTCATTCTTCAAACACTGTTTATATTTGAAAAAGCGCCTGACTGATAAAGAGAATTAGTTTGCAATGCCAAAACCTCACAAAAGCCCTGAGGCTCCAGGCAGGGGAAGAAATCCCACTAGAATGGAGAATGATAAATGCTGCATTAAATACAAACATAATGTTTCATATTAGACATTTTAAAAACTTTGATTATCTCACTAAGATCAGATAGGCAGAAAATGCATTTTCTGTTTCCTTGTTCATATTGGATCTAGTAGAGATTTTCACATACAAAAACTGCTATAAAGGTCCATATTTTTGTAACTCATCTCTTTCTCTTGGTTAAGGAATTATTATTTTTCTCCATCATTTTTCTCCATGGAGAAGTTAAGTATATGGCAGGAAATAATTGAGCAAAGAGTGATACAAACAATTCTTTGCCTATTATGAAACTACCTTTTATCTCTGATACACAAAGTTATAAAGTTTACCCCATAAATGGAGAGCAGATGTGTGACTTGTTATGGTATCATTTTCTACTTCTATATGGAAAAAAAAATTAATATTGAAACTGCTAAGTGTGCGCAGGAGAAACAAGAGCATTTGGTAGGACAAATGGTGGCACTGCTGATACATAGATTCTCTCTCCCTTCCCTGTTATCACTTTGCTTTATGTAAAATATTTATCCAGTTAAAGCAAAAGTGCATCCACTCTTCATCTGGACTAACCAATCACTGGGTATGAGGGAGAGGAAGGGAAGAAGACCTATAAACCCCCAAGAAGGAAACCAGAATCACAAGAATTAACAGCCTGGTTCACAACAGCTTTTATATCCTGAAATCCTGCTTTCAGTCCTTCAGTAAACAGCTAAGGGCACTGTATGACAGTGGGAGCTTAATAGGTCTGGATCACAATCTGTCCATGGAGGCAGACATGTTATTTGTTATGAGCTGAGTTTTCAGCCTAGGAAAACAGAAAGAAAAAAGACAAAACACTATTTTTCACAATAAATGAACCTACCTCTGCATGACTTATCATTCCCTAGTCCCATCTAGTGGTCAAAAAGGATTTGTAGGGCTTGTAATAGATGCTGTTACAGCAGTGAAACACAATGCCAGTAAACTTCGGCCACATCACAAGGGCTTCTTATTATAAACCATCCATATATATTTTGCCACATTAGAAACCCATCTAACTGCCATGTGAAGTGTAATATATAAGTAACACTTGAATAATGCTGAGATGCTATGAGATGCTATGAGGTATTTATTGAAAGCTTCTCACATCTGTCTTTTTAGTGTCCTCATCTCTTCCCTGCACTGCACTCTTATCAGTAGTGATATAAATATCTTCATACTGGGGCATTTAGCAAGCCTGAATCCCTAGCACAGATATGTGTTTGTTCTCTTGGATAAAGGCTTCCACTCTTTTGCTCAATGACCATGCCACTAGAAAGAATTACTCCTCTACTTTTAACCTGTGACTTCATCCAAGATGTGGCACTTGAATAACTAGGGCTCTTTATTCAGCATGTGAATAAAGGTGAAAGAGAAACAAATGGTAGGAGCTTTTTTCCCCTATGGAAATGAGATGCCATGTTTGCAATTCTTGTCATAATATATTCAGATAATGGACATATGCCATCTCTGCATGCTGTAAATATGGTATCCAATCAAGAATGCATTGTACAGCATTTCAGCAGGATGCTCTGCCTGAGTTGGAGTAAAACAGCTCAAACTAAGCCATATTTGTGAAAGCTGCCCATGATGGATGGAGAAGGGTGTTGAACTGCCTTCGGTGTTAAAGACTGCTTAGGCTGACTCATCAATCCCAAAAGTAAACATTCAGACAGCATTTCCTGACAAAAACTGGTACCAGTGAGGATGTGACAGGCCAAGTTCCTAATAAAGGAATCAACAGGTGACAGTACAGACAACTTGTCTAAAGCTGCTGAGCTGGCACAGCTACCCTATAAACATATGAGTGACAGCTGATCACTTTATACTATAAAAGCTCAGTCCTCCTTTTTATCAGCATGAACTTCTAACACACCGCTTCCAGGGGAGAGTCTGGAGATTCTTACCTTGAGTGGAGATGTCCCTCAAGGTTTCTCCTTGAGGCGAAGCAAAAGAGATTTTGCCCACAGTTGTTGGTATGAGTACGCCTATATAACCTTTAGACAAAAACTGTTGACCCAGTTAGGGCTAGGATTGCATCCAGCTGCACCTAGACTCTTCTCTGAAAAGAAGTTTAGAAAGCAAGGGAGCCCTTTCTGAACCTCATAACTCAACAAGAAGGTCTTCTTTATAAACGTCATCCGATGCTTCCATTCTGCCCATGACTGTGATGCAAAATCATGCACGAAAGCCCATACCACACTCAGAATAAAACAGATACAAAAAAGAATGTGCTGTCAAGCAGGAAAGCAGTCAATGTAAGGACGAGTTTTACCTGCAGTGTGAAATTGAGAGACTGGAAAAGGCATTCATGGTTTTCCAACTGAACAAAGTTGGACGCTTCCACGGAATCACCATAGAAAAATGAAGTAGGGAAGACTTCTCTGTAAGACCAAGACACAGATTTAGTAAGCAGAATTTGTGACCAAAATGAAATATATTTGTGTCTAGCTGAACTGCACCCCTTGTTTTCTAGTCAGGTGAAATTCTAAGAGACCATTTTACATTAAACTGTTTTTTGTGATTTGATTTCCTCTTGGCAACATTAGACTATGCAAGCAGCATGTCAAGTGACCTGGGTTAACATCCCACCAATGAAGCAGACTTCTTTTGATTACTTATCCCTTTTTCTTCTTTCCTCTCACAAATCTGTCTCTCTGGGGTCCCCTGCCATGGATGATTTGCACAAGTCTCCTAGCTTGGATTAACACAGGACATCATTGCACTACCAAATTAATCTGAAGAAACACTATCTAAGAGTAATACTTTAGGGTACATATTCACTAAAGTAACATTTCAATTTATTTAACATTTACATAGCATTTCAGGAATAAACACTTGGTTAATTATCTAAGTTTTACTACCTTTGTCATTAGCAGATGATTACAGGAAAGATTAGAGGAGGATAACCTGCTTTCAACTAGAGTGGAACAGTCCAAGTTTCCTCGACCACTCTTATCATCTAATCGCATAGTAAAATGCAGTAGGATTTCATCAAAAATTACTTGGAAGCACAACACAGTGCCTGAAAATCCTGCAGAAGAGAACTATGAGTGTTTTAAGCATCTTTTATGTCTCCTTCTAATCTCAGGCTTCTCCATTGTCTGGAAGGGGTCCTGGTGATTTCAGACAAACCTTAGTTCTCCCTACTGCCTAAAACTGTGCTTCCTTCCCAGGCTGTCTCTTGGAATCAGAGCACTTTGAGACAGGCTTTTAAGCGTGTTTAGCACATTTCCTTTTTTCCTGCCTACATCCTGTGTTAGTGATTGCTAGGGGAAACACTGAAAGACAGATTTTCTCCTCCCTTTTACAATGTTATACCAGAAGGCTTCTCCCAGATACGGTACAAGCCATCCTGGGCTATTTATAACAAGGAATGAAGTTTGCTCCTCTAGATTCAAATGTAGGACAATTAAGCTAATAAAACAAACTTCAAAAATATACTGTCAAAAAAAAAAAAGAGTATTACTAATATTACCATGCCTGAGAATGTGCCCTCCAATAAACCCAACTTTTCTCTAGCCATTGGATTTTTCTGTGAACTTCAATTAACTAAGCCTTGCCTATGAGAAAGAAAAATATAATCCACATGGGCACTTAGGTGAGGCCTATAAATTCAGAGACCTTGTGCTTTAAAAAAGTACATTCTGAAGAGAAAGAAGATAAACCAATTTTTATAATGTTTTGGCATGGAGTCTTCTGTAGGTAACAGAGACCTAAAGACACAGATGAAAGCATTCATATCTGTAAAGCTGAATAAAAATCCACCTGTATCAAAGCATCAAGAAACAAGAGCTAAATTTCTAAAATAATTTGTAACAATGGAAGCATTCAAAAACTTCCAGAGCAGGCTGCTGAGACTGTACTCTCAAGATAGAGATTTTTGTCCTTGCTAGTCATCTTGTGAGGTTTGACAGCGCACTTCCTTTCTCTGAGCAGGCTCAAACATACCTTTTACCCATTCTGACTGCTGTGACAGTAATTAAGGATTCTATTTCTATCCAACAAGATGAGCTTTACAAGGCAAAACCCAGTCTAGGCCTTGAATCTGAGTTTATTCAGCTTTTCAATCAAATCACATGTCAGTGCAGGGTTTTTTTCCTACACATGTAGCACAGCGGTCAAGGGAATATTTGACTTCTACTGATGCCAACCTGCACTGGTCATTTAGACAACACCTGTAGTCTGGAGGTTGCCACAGATGGTGGCCAAGACAGACACTGACCCTCTGGGGACACTATTGATGAGTTTTTACTTCCCCAGTTAAGGAATTAATGCCAGCTTTCTCAGTCTACATGAATACTAATTAATCTCCAGTGACCAGGTCCTCCAATTCCAACTCAAAGCATTGTTTATGCTAAAGAATGGTCTGACTGTTGAGGCTGACCACAAATCTTTCATTCTAGGCTTAAGATTATGAAGTCAAGTGGAAGGGAAGAGCCTCAAGTACAAAGGCAGGAACTCGTACATGTGCAGCCTTAGGGAGTGGACACTGCCTATATGTTATACAAGTATTTCAGTCAAAGAGTGAGTGATGGTCTGCAGTTGGTAGTCAGATGCCTCACAGACTAGGGAATAGAGGAAACAGGAAAATAAACAGAAGCAGAAGCAAATTCTGCCTGTGAAATTAAACAGAAAGACAAACAGCTAGACTTCACCAATCTTCTTAAAATTCCAGAACATTTGACCGTAACCTTTGGCCTGGTGACTCTCAACCATTTCCTTAAAGACATCCTCTAAGGAACAAGATGTGGTTTACTTGTTATTTTTAAATTTAATTTTAAGGTCCATCATATCCACAGCATCACTTGAATTCAAACACAATCACTAAAATACCTACTATAAATGTGATGGAAACACATATAAATGTGGTGGTAATTAATTAGCATTAATTTGGAAGTAGTAGGAAATGAGGTACAGTCTTGAAACGAAAAAAATTTCCAGATACTGAACGAGATTGTCTGAATGATCAGAGTCCAGGAAACAAGGAAAAAGCAACAGTCTGGCTACATGTAAACAAAGAGAATTAATTTTTTCACTGGAAGACACTCAGATGTTATTCCTAGGATGATGATGATGATGATGTTGATGATAATTATTATCATTGTTATTTTTGTTTTCATTTGGTGACTGATACTTACCCATTGACAGATGAGTCCACTTCATGCATCAGGGGCACTGACAGGATTAGAGTGTTATCATGCAGACATTCAGCACGTTCTAGGTTTCCACTATGACAGAAAAGAAAAATAAACAATCTGCAAATCAACAGCCTTTGCAATATATCACAGTTTCACAGTTACCATCTCTTTGCCTTGTACTCCGAGCCTCTCTATTTGAGTCATATAAGCTCCTTAAGAATGTTCACCCAACCTTGGACAGGGCACACAAAAAAAGCATGAGTTTTGTGGCTGTGACATGAATAGGCTTATAACAAAAAAAATGTATATTGGAACAAGATGTGAATTCAAATGTCTGTGGGAAACCACAGCAACTATCATACACAGTGGAAAGAAACAAGAATATTTAGACCTCCACGCAAGAGCTCATTTTCTCCCAGTCTGACTGCACATCAGTTTGTGAGGGATATACACACCTCACAGGTCTTGCCTCACTAAATGAAAGAATGTTTTCAATGTACCTTCACTGTACTATAGCACCAATTTGCTGCCACTGCAAGCAGTTTTTCAGGCAAGACCCTTGTAATGAACTGGCCATAACTTTGCAGCAATTCCACTCTCTCTTTCCTCCTCTTCCTGTACTTAGCTGCCAAAATCAAAGCACTTCTACTCCTCAAAGGCAGTTGCCTCAGCCAGTCAAAACCAAAAAGAAGAAAGAGAAAAGTGAGCAATTATCTCTCATTTGAGTCAGTTTGTTTCAGTGTGAATACTTTATGTATGAAGTCTGTGAAAGGTTCCTGTAATGCATGTCTAGCACGAAAAACTGCAACTATTCTAATTCTGATGATGAGTCTACTTGTTGGGTGACAGCTCAAAACAACGATCTTGAAAGATATGTCACATGCATTTCCAATTTCTTCAGCAGTGACTCTGGAATCACTTTTGCCTTGCAGTTCATTCTATTTACTCACAAATCAAACTGGCAAAACAAAATATACGATTATATTATTTGAGGACAGTATCACAGAGGCAACAGCAGGCAGTCCCAAGTGATACCATGCAGATTATGAGTTGCTCAGATTATAAAAATAGAGCCTGATGGCTACATACATGCTCAGATACAGCTCAGCTTTCTGCAACTGACACATTGCATATGTCTATATGCAGTAAAGCTATGGCCCAGATAAAAATCCCAGAAACTTTCACTCCTGAGAAAGAACCCCACTTAATAAAAGCTTTTCATCTGAATAGGCTCAAAGAAGAGTCCAAAATGGAGACATTTCTCATTCAACATAAATACCAATATATCAGGGTGGCAAACAGAATAAGCTAGTAGAATTCTATACAGGGTTCATGGATATGTTCTTATCTGTTTCAAATGGAGTAAAGGTACTGTGAAAAAAGGAGAACATAACTCAGTGAATCTAGCTCCAGAAAAACAGTTCATACCTGGAAACAAAGAAGGTTTGTTGTTTTTTTAAGAACAACCAAATAGTGTAAGAGCAATATAATGTAATGTTTACTTCTTTCTCCAATTGTTCCAATATTGAACCAGTCTCTGTCACAGATTCTACTGCCAAATTTGCAGCTACACTGGAAGGCTCAAGTAGACACTTGAAGGGCAACACTTGCTGTCCCATGACAGCATGACATAGCTTCCCTGTCAAGCTATTTCTGCCAGACTAGCTCCAGTTATGTGTGTAAACAATGTCTTCGCCTATTGCAGTCTGACTGCAGCATGGGTACTGCCTCTCAATTTCCTTATCATTGACTTTACCGCAGGGCTCCCTGAAACTGTTGTGGGAGAAAGATTTTGTTACACTCATTCGACAGTGAGGGAATTGAGCAATTTGCCTAAAGTCACAGAGAAAATGAGGGTAATCAGCATTGAGATCTACACTACTCTCTTTGGAGGTTCAGCTAAATCCTTCAAAACACAACTGTCCTCTCTTAACCTTCTACAATGAGAAACTTTCTCGTAACACCTCTAAGCATTCACTCAATGTGTAACAATTACTGTTTATTTCCTTGCTCATCTAAAGGCACAGACTAACACTTCTCACTGGTAGAGTACAGAAATATAAGAAGTGAGGTTACAGAGGGAAGTCCTGTGCTAGCCAAATAGTTGGGCAAATTTCAAGCACTGTTGACCCATTTCTGCACCAGCTGGCATTCATCTAGCAGATACTGATGTCTTTGACTGAGAAGCATCACAGGGTCATCTGAACATGTAATGAACTTCTGATGGAGAATAAAACCTCACTAACATGCAAGACATAGTGACATGTCTCGCTTTTAGTGTCTCATACCAGTCCTACGTGCTGCAAGATCTTGTTCCCACCTACAGCTGTTACTGCAGGGGAGGACTATGCCTTATGAGAGGAATCACTCAGCAGCTGCTACATCTTATCTCTCATCTCTAGCTTTTTGTAGAGGTGTCATCCCATCTGGGAGGAGAATTCAGGCTGAAGATCCTGATTTGGATACATAAGGATATGAAGTTGGCTCATTTACATAGAAAATGGGAGGAGGAACTAGTCAAACACCCAACACATCAAAGCAGCAGCTCATGGCCAATGTTAACGTAGCTGCACATTGGTTCCCTTACAGACATTGACAGTGCTTGTACCTGAATCATCTGTGCTCTTCATGGTACATAATCTTAGAAGGCACAGAGTATGTGTCACACCTTTTATCCTGCCCGAGACAAAATACCTATACATGCATACTTGGCAACACCCTACCCCAATGCCTACTTCAAGTGCCCTTTGGGAAGTACCCTATCCAGATGTTTTTCACAGTCTGTCACAGCTCACTGAAGATCCAGAGGGGGGAAAAAATAAATACATGACTTTAGAGCCCAACAGTGGGGTCTTTGTCCCATAAAAAGCATTTATCTTTTTTGATTTGCATCCCAGCATGTTTATTTCACTCAAATGCTGGAACAAATGGATTTATCTTGTATTGATCATCAACCACAGGTGAGCAGAGCTTGATACATGGCCCAAAGTGATGACCACTGAAACACAAGAGCCTTTCAACTGAGAGAATACAGAATGAGCCTTCAGACTTGCAACTGCCTGGCAAAGAAAATGTATGTATGTATGATCCTACCTCCTTTTTCAGGAAGCTTCAATACATAGTTCCTCTGCATCACCAAAATACATGCATTTAGCCCCAGTAATTTAACCTAATTTATTACACATACACATATCTACAGCTAATATCATGCAATTGCCAAGGACATGCAATGCACACTTCATGTAACACAGCGTATCCATTTCATCCAGATGTCCCCTTACCTTTGGGCAGAGACAAGGAAGGTAAGTGTTTCTTCCTGCCCAGTCAAGTGGCTTGTGTCAAAGATCACACTGAACTCGTACTGCAAAAAAAAAAGCAGTATTTAGAGACACTGCATATTGTTTCAAATTGTATTTATTCTGAAACTTTATTTATATTTTACTGGACTAATTTTACAAAAGTAGTATATTTGGATACATGTAGGAGCATTTCCTCTACCGCAAATTAGCTTTTAAGTCTTAGTAATTTCTCCTCAAATACTTAGTATGTTTCTCCTCAAATACTATAGAGTTTGGGTTTTACTTCAGTATGAGAAGGCCTTTACTAGAAGGCCTTTACTTTGCCATTCAAACATATTTCTTGAGGAGATCATCTACCTGGGAATGAATCTTCCAGTAGAGGAGGATCGCTACCTGAAACTTTCTCAGCACTATTCTATATGATATTTGCTGATGAAAAGATCTTTTGGGGGAATAAAGGCCTGGTCATAGGCCTGTACTTGGAGGCCTAGGGGGCACAAGCTGAAGCAGCATTCAGGACACCCATCATAATGGCTGAAAACAGCTGCTAATTTTGAAATAAGAATTTTACTTCGATGAATAACTTCTTCATGTGATTTTTCTGCGTAACTCCAAAACAGACTTCGGCCAAGTGAAAGAGTGTCCAAATTCATTGTAATTTCAGTGGTTTACATTATTACATTCTAGATAATATTTTGCTTCTGCATGTATTTTTTTCCAATTCCATTTAAAATATTTTTTACTTTTATTTTTTTAGGATGAAAGAGTAAATTAAAAAAACAGAAAATAAACCCAAAACCTTTTATGTTGGGTCAAAGGATATATTAATTCAAATGGAAGGGATTTGCTTTTGAAATTGAGACTTTATGAAAAATTTTGGATCCATTTTTTCAGGTCATTTTCTCACTTTTCTTGGTTGGTCATTTATATAGATCATTTTAGTGGCAGAAAGAACCCAGCTGGATTTTTAAACATTATGAGAAAGTGTATCTTCTTTTATGGAACAAAATCCTCTTTAAAAAATCTACCAGAAGACCAGAGGATGAAAAAGCCATTAGTGCATTTTCATTGTCATTTGTATAAGTCCAGCTGCACTTTAATGTGAAAGAAGACAAAAAAACCTCACAGAGCAACATAAGTAAGATAGGGAGTCTTTTCTGCAGAGGAAATATGTAAGTTTTTCACAGCTGCAACTCTTGCACCATTTTTCAAAGCCATTTTATTGCAGTGCCCTGGGCACTGTCATTGGCTCTGTCTGGTGGGAAAGAGGATAGCTAGTCTCTGTAACTGTGAGAGACTTGGATATCTGGCTTAACAAGCTAGATAAAGTATCAATCACAGACGTTTAACAGAACAGTTGGCTTTCCAGCCACTCCTTGGAGACAGAGGTAAATGAACCATTATTCTCCAAATTGCAACAGAAAAAAAAATCACAACATTACCGTAGATTTGGATCTCATGAAAGGAAATCCCACACTGCACTTGAGGAAATCTGCCTCCAGTAATTCACAAGCAATGCCCAGCTCCTCCTACAAGAAAATAAAAAAGATCATGATATTATAGATTTGGGGAGAAAAAGAAGATTGCTAATAAACAGCAATGTGATGAAGTACCATAGAAAATTAAATATTTCCCATCATAGCACTGTGTTAGACTTCCTTGTTCCACATAAGTCAGACCAGCATTGGGAAGAAGACAGCCATCAGAACCTTGCTCTAAGAGACAGATCATGAGGAAATAATCATTATCATTACTAAACACACTGAAGTCAGGGGATCAGCCCAAATTCTTGGATAACCCAGTTCTTCCCTCCATTTATTAAAAGAAATCTTTCAAACAATCCAGAATATAGGTTTCCTAAGGTAGTTTTTCCAGGTTTCCAGGTCTCCAGGTTTACCTGTACCAAAAAGAGAGCAGTGTTGGGAGCCAGTGACCAAACCATGCCATACACAGATGCAAAAGAGAAAGTTAATCTGATTCTGGTGACATTCAATGCCCTGATCTCTTGCTCTGGTCCACAAAATGAGTCATGTTGATATGGATACTAACCTTCTATAGTGAGACAGTGGTGGCATAGATAAGGTAGAGGAATGAGCATCACCTCATGCTGAACATTGACTGTGGACAGTCAATAACTCAAATGCAAAAAGTTAGAGCAGCCCTATCCTGCTTGACTCATGACTCTACTACAGCAGTAATTCTGGTGAATGGAGAGTGTTTCATTTGTCCATAAAATAAGTACCTAGCTCCAGATAAGCATGTTCTCATTGCAAGATTATCAGGGAAGAGTTTAATATTCTTCCTCTGTGGGCAAGTTCATCTCACTAAACTTTAGGAGTGTGATTCAGCTCTGGAATATGATACACACTTTTAAGAGTTTACAAAGCAAGTGACTGCTATGTGACTTACATGGTAGTAAAAGGACGTAGAAAACAGTTCAGCAGACTACATGCAGGTTGATAGACTGGGTTGGATACCTCTCTAGGCCTTACTGTTGATTAGATCATCACCTGAACTATAGTGCTTATTGGTATGTGCTATAATACCAATGCCTAAATTTTAGATATCTCAATCTAGAAATAATTTTATTCCAGACATGCAGCTGAGAATCTCTTTGCTACAGAACATATGATTTATTAGACCTATTTTCAGTATTTACAGCACTTTGCAAAGCTCACGCTCATTTCCTGAGTTACTTCAAGTATGCACTTAAAAGTTACATTCTCAGCTGGAACAAACACGAGTGGAAGGAGCTTCCTGAGCCATGCACTTGGGTTATAAGCATCTCCAGGAAATGCCTCTCTGCCTTTCACATTCTGACCTGAGAACAACATTAGTTGTTGTAATTAATTAATTAATTAATGCCCTACAGACATTTAGCTTCAAAATCATCGTTCAAATCAGGGCACATTATTTCTAGAAAATGATAGATCAAATGCTATCTTTCGTACCTGACTCAGACAGTATTTCACTGGTTTCATGAGAAGCAAAAATAATGTAAGGAGAAAATCAGAGCACATCTGCAGTTGCCTAATAGAGTGACATTACTGCAATACTACTAAAATGCCAGAGGACTGGCCTAACCATTCAGTTTCTCTATGGATTTGCTTCCTTGCAATCTTTAGTAGGCTTCCATTTCTCGAAATACGAAAGATGGCACTGCTTAGCAAATCAAGTATCTAGCTTCAATAGTAAAGAGCTACCAGCCACATATGTGTTAGATTTTCTCCTCTAAACAAACATGAAATAGAAAAACAAGTGTTTCATGGGCAAAGCATCCCTTTCACTAGCCTTTTCCTCTCAGGAATCTGGAAGGTTCTCCAGTTTTATGAGCGATCAAGAGAACACAATATCTGAGCAGCTGCATAACCAAATGAAAAATTTCACAGCTGTTTCCTCTGAAAACATTCTTGGTTCTGGGTCATTCAAATGTCCCTTGCTAACTGGGGCAAACTATGAACTCTCTTCCATCAATGCCTAGCCTGTGCTCTTTCAAGAGGGATTTCTAATTACATAGCTGTCCAGTGTGGTGACAGTGACCAGACAGACCCAAAAGACTGTCTCCTCTCCTCAAGGCCGTATCTTTCAGAGATGTCAAAGACCAGGATAATTGAGAGAACCCTCATATTGATAAGAGAAGAAGAGCACTCCTTCTGCATTTTGCACATCGATGCCTTTGCAGACCAGACAGCTGGCAGGCAGATGCCCATGGTTTTATTGCCTGTAAAAGGAAATGACAAGATAACGTTGAATTCACTGGTTTAGCTATTGATGCTTGGAAAAGTTTAATGGATGCAGGAAGATTGACTTAAATTACTTTCTGGCTCCATTAGTGTACTGTCCAGTTTTATGATTAATATTAATAACATTACTGAAGTTCAGAGCGGAGAGTATGAAAAAATTATTCCCTGAGAGGGTGGTTGATCATAGCAACAGGCTCTCCAGAAAAGTGGTCAGGGCACCAAATCTGTCAGAGCTCAGAAAGTATCTGGACAGTGTTCTAGGTTATATGGTTTAATTAGGGAGTCCTATAAGGAGCAAGGAATTGGAGTTAGTGATCCTTATGGGTCGCTTCCAACTTGAGTGATTCCAGTAATGGTGCACAATAAAACTTTCCAATGCTAAGAAACAGCAAAAATAAGTTTGGCAGCATCCAACCCATAGTGGTTCAGCCTCTCACAAATTTATAAATTATAGGCTACCCAGAAAACTTTTCCCATACACTCCTTGGCTTGCTCTGTGATTAAGATGGAGAAGCTCAGCTAATGAGTAAATATTTTGGTTTTCCTTCACTGCTCACTGTTTAGCTTCAGGCTTCAATTTCAGTGTGCTGTTCTGGAGGGAGAGAAAATTGTTTCTTTATGTGGTTTCCTATGGTGGTCAGCTCTCTAAACTCAATTTTAACACTGTTCCAGGAGGCTGAAGGGTTGGTGCTGTCTTATCTTACAAATAGAGAACAGCAGTGCAACTCAGGGCTTAGAGAAATTTGAGATACCACTTCTTGCTGATGTTAGGTCATGCTTTTAGTGAGCAATACTTCTCTGTGACTATACAACCCATTTGAAAAACTCAACTTACACCATGAGCTTTATAGCAGTTCCTAGTTAGCATAGAAGTCATAGCCAAAAGGGTTGGCTGCTTCCCTTCCAACAATATAGTGTGAAGTTTTAACAGGAAAACTTTCTTTCTGAAACATTTTAGAGTGTTGCATACTCTTAGTCAACCAGATAAACAGTCAGATAATTAGTCAAATAACTGTATTATTACTTCATTGCAAATGTTGACCTGGTTATGAGAAATATGAAGCTCAGGCTGGCTCACAGTCTGTTTCTCAAAGTTCTGATCACAGAAAAAAGTTGCTCATCATTACAACATGAGCAATGAAACAGTCAAGTTGAAGACACTGAAACTTCCTCAGCCTCATCTTGATTTGCCATTTTGAAATCAGACCCAGTATGGGTTTCTTCCCAAGTGAGTCTTGTATAGCTTGTATGGGATGACTTACTGACTAGCCAGTACAACCTGACCATTCTCCTCCTCATTTATGTCCAACCAAAATCCTCTAATCTTCCTGAGGCTGATTTGGCAGTCCATTTAATCCTATTTAGTTTTTATTTTTCCCACCCTTAGCATCATTCGTTTCTTTCCCGAAGGTAGAATAACTCCTCTGAGCTGATGTTGGCCTTGGCTCCAATCCAGAGTCATCAGTCCACTCCTTCAACTTTCTCCCCACTCATCTCCACCCATGACTGGTTGCAAGCTCCTTGCCTAAAACATCTCCTTAAGTAATCTTCCCCAGCCCATTAACTGCCCTTCAACACTGGTATTCCAATACCAGGCTTTTATCTATCTGACAACTCTTCTACCATATTATGACTATCAACAAAAGCAAGCATTCAGAAAAGTACAGGACATTTGTGTTATTTTTCATTCACCAGTGTTCTCACAGAGAAGGTGTGAATTCAACTATTCTAACACTCATTTATGACCTGCTAGCTTTTTGCTTTTCTAAGCACACAACTTACAAGTAGATACTGCATCTGCAGTGTCAACAAGGAGATGCAACAGAGCAATACTACACATGAGAAAAGGATATGCCAGATGTGGCTTTCAATAGAAAGTTATATTAATTTCTGAACTTAAGGTAATTTTTGTATTGTGCTGAATACTGCTGACTATCTGTGCCAGAGTTCACATCATACTTTTAAAAACTCTTCTGATTATTTGTTATTTTTTAAGGGACTTTTGATTAAAACCACCGATGAAAGGCATTGAAACTTCACTGAGGAATTATTAAAATAATCTGTATATTTTTAAAAGGGAAAAAACCTCAAGTTGCTAGAAAATACATTTGCCAGCAGTTTATATTTCTCTTTCCTTAGCTATACTCAAATTAAAGGTCTTTTTTTTTTATTGTTGTTCAAATTGAAAAAAATCCTTGCAAATCTTGGCTCCTAGTGCATATATTCTGGAACTGATGAGAAAATGTCCTGGAAGTCTTGATAATATGTTGGCAGAACACTCCTGTTTTGAAGATGTTGAAAATTTACTTAACTTGTTAGTATCTTTTCTTGTGATGCTGCTTGCTTTCGAAAGGATACAAAAGCAGAATGACAGAGTGAGTTCCGAAGAACCCTACATCTGTTGTCAGAGCACACACTCTTGTTCTGTGATGCCTGCCTGTGAACCAGTGCACTTAACACCACAGAGGATCATGAACAGTATCTTCATCCAAGAAGTCTTAAAACAAATATCCTAAGAATATATCACGAGGGAGGGCTACTTACACTGTCCATCTCATGCTATGCTGAGTCTCCAAAGTTAAGTACTATGCATCTACCTACTATATCCTCTCTGGCATATAGACTTTATCCCCACTAGCGACTTGGAAGTTCTCTGACCTGCACCAAAGGTAGAGGCTTGCACTGGGCACTGGGAAAAATTGCTAAATTTGTACAGTTTTTTATTCTCGTCATGGACCCTGACTAAAAGGCATACTTATTCCTCAGTAATTTCAATGTGAACTTTTTATGAGAAGGGATGCTTTCCCAAATGAGAGTTTAGATGAACATCTGGATGTTTTTTTTCCACACAATAGGACAATTATATAGGCCTGACCTGCATTTTAAGAACTTCTTACTTTTGGGAGATATCACAAAACATATGTCTGTTCACAGCTGGTAATCTGCTTCCTATACACTTGCAAAGCTGGGTAGAACAAACAGGTCAGGAACTTAAAATAAAGACTCTCTTTGATGATGTTTGACATGGCTCCTTCAAATCACTCTTCATGATCTTGGTCTAAGCCCCCCAGCTGTGCTATGAACAACTCATGGATTTCTCTAGGATTTGGAAAGCAGCATTTTTATTTTGCTCCTACTTATCTCTCCCTGCCTTGCAGTTCACTAAATGCCTTCATGGAGGCTTCAAGGATATAAAGATGTACCAATTAATTTAACAGCTACTCCTGTTAGCTATTCCTGAACATACAAGTGTACTTTCCACAGCAACTGAGGTACAAAATAATGTGGGTCACAGTTATCCACATATGCAGTGCAATTAGGTATGCCTCAGCTCATAAAAGGCTAGGGATTTTTTTTCAAATAAAAAATCTCACTTTGACTGAGTTTCCCTATGACTGACAGGTAGTACAGCTCAGCGTAATTTAATCTTGGAGGCCCCCTCATGTGCATACAGCTTAGTTGTTCTAACACAAAATTCCACAGATACCACACTTTCCTCTAAAATAGTGCTTCCTAAGATATTTTAAAACTGCAAGAACACAAAGAGGATTACTGGTATGACTGACTGGGAACTTACTGGTTGTCGTGGTTTAACATAGCTTGGTTTTTGGTTAAAGATAAAATCCATTAGTTACAGAAGTTATTCTCAGTGAGGACTGCTAACAGCTTCCTCCAGACCTAACAAAACCAATCAGCTGGCTTGGTTTGAATAACGACACATTGTTAAACCACTAAGAAAGCTGGACACACGTCTGTGAAATCACGTGAAAATGAACAAAGCCCAGGAAGCTCTCTCTTTCTTCCAGACTTTGAACAGGTAACTGGGCGCTGGCCAGGCCCTGCTATGCTGCAGCGCTGGCTGGGCTGGGCTCGTTTCACCGCTCGGATGAGATTCTGCCACAGCTGAGTTCCAACAGCGGCTGGCAGGCCAGGCTGGCTCCGCTCAGCTTTGGGTGGAGCCAAGCTGGGCTCCACTTTGGCCACAAACTACCAAGCCATCCTGCTGGCACCTTGGAAAGATCATGCAGCTGAGAACAGAGACAGCTCTGTGGCCACATGGAGAGCAGCCAGTGGCTGGAGTTGAGCTCAGCAGGGCCAGAGGGCAGCCATGTGGCCAGGGCAGCCACCACCAGCAGGGCCAGAGGACAACCATGTGGCCAGGGTAGCGGCTGCCATTCTGGCCTGGCCCCCTGAGGTCCTGGCACAGTCCCCCCAGCATGGCCCAAAATACTTCACCTCAACAGCTCTGGCCACCACCTGGCAGAGATCACATGGCCATCCGGAGGCCTGGGCAAGATATTAACTCTTAGTGCACATATGAAACTTGCAGACATCAATCCTCTCTCAAGTGAGAGAAAAGATTAAAGACATGTAGAGAAACAACATAGAGACATCAAGGTCAGCAGAGAAGGAGTTAAATCCCAGATGGGAAGAGAATGAGGAGATACCTTAGTCCTGGGCTGAAATTCTCTTGTAACACTATGGTGAAGATATGATTGATACATCAGACTTTTTTCCCTGTAACTCATGGAATGCACTGGGGGGATGTAGCATTGTAACCACAGCCATGAACAGAGGCACCAGTGCTGAAGCGAGCAGAAATTGAAGTAACTGTCATCCAATAAGAAGTTTGAGCTGAGAAATGAGAGAGATGAGAAGCCTTCCTCCAGGAACAGAAGAAGAAAACCTCTGTTTCCCAGAGATGGATGAAGAGAACTTTTGAGTTTTTATGCTGGAACAGCTCATCCTTAAAATAGTACCCCATAAGTTGACACGGCCCATGGAAACAGCTTTGGGAAAGCTGCAAGGCATGAGAGGGACTTTCACGCTGCAGATTTTCCTTCCCAGGGGAGCTGATTACATTGAAGCCACAAGAGAACTGTTTCTTGTGAAGTCTCCATGGCATGGCAAGAGAGACTCCTCTCCCTAAGTGAAGTGAAGAAAGACTATTCTAGAAGTGGTAAACTGACTGCAAGTCCCAGGTTTTGTCTCTGTACATTGTCAGTGGGAAAGAAAAGAGGAGGTGGAGGGAGTAGAAGTGTTCTGAAGGTTTATTCTGATTTCTTGTTATTTTTTTCTTAATTCTGTTAATAAAAAAAATTAATTTAAAATTTTGAGCCTGCTTTGCACTCCTTTTAATCATTATCTCATAGCAGAAAATGAGCAAATAATTGTCGCCCTGAAAACTCAGCTTCTGAGCTTGCTGACATGGTTTTCTAAGGACTTTCCCAGGACAGTAACTGTAAACATAGATATGTGTACATTCTTTCTGTTACACGTCTTGTGATGGGCATCTCTCATTGCCAGTGCAGTGAGAAAGTGTTATCCTGACCATCCAATCCCTGGCCGTGGTAAGAAGCCTATAAATCCTGGGAGGAAAAATAAACTCTCTCTTCTCTTCACCACACCTCGACCTGTGTGCATGTGATCTATTCGTCTTCAGCAGCAACAAATAATTCTAGTAGGTGCACTGGTATTTTGCTAGCATTAAACCCACTACATTTATTGGTGCACTGGCCAGGAAACTCAGACTGGTGAACCAAAACCACTACACTGGCACAATGAAATGATTCAAGATCATCTGAAATTACTTAAATGGTGTGTCTGATCTACCTCAGATACTTCTTAAAAGTTGCTCTGATTATTATCCTCAAAAGCCCTTTAAGCCTCTCTTTTCTTCAGATAACTAGCAGCCTGATGTCTGCTCTGTGTCTTTGTCAGCAGCACTCTAGCACTTCCTCTGTGTTTCTGGGCTGGACCTTGCCAGGCACAGACATCCTGTGGAAGCTAAGGCCCGGCTCGGAAGATATTGGGATGTAACGGAAAGATAGTAACCCCCCCCTCCTCCACAGTGTATGGTAATGTCTCCTGCAATTAGCCAATAGCACCTAGCTGTGATGAAAGCAGATGGGAGTAACACAGTGGACCTAGGTTATAAAATGTCAAATTCTCCAGCAATAAACGCCATTTTGCCATCCATCACATTGATGCCTGTGTTTGCAAATGGACCGAGTGGCCTGGGCGTTGGCCACCGTGCTGCTCTTGAACCAGGGTGTCTGCCTTGCTTAAAAGACAACATTTGGTGCTGAAAACCCGGGAAGCCAAATTCGAAAAGCGGGATTCAAACCCAGAAAGCGAGGATTGCCTGGAAAACGGGAGCAGCGGTCAGGACAGCTGGACTAGTCCTGGCAAGGGAGACGTCCCTGAGACCAGAAGGAAGATGGAAGCATTGATAAAGGTCGTATTTGAATTACATAAACAGTGGGGAATAGATTGTAAACCTAATTCTTTTACTCTTGCTATTGCAAGGCTTTTGTATATTGGGGTCATAAATCAGCTAGTAAAGATTATCCACCCTAAGGTGTGGGACAGATGTACTAAAACCCTTGCCGAAGAGACCTGGAGGGCGGCAAGAAACTGTCTGCTGGCCACCCCGAAATTTGGGGTCAGAGCGGCCACCCAGACTTTACAGTCCCCAGACGAGAGCAGCTCAGCTGAGCCAAAAGGAGCCCAGGAGGGCGATACGTCCCCTCAATCCCTGAATCCTTATCTGCTCTCAGAGAGACAACAGAGAGCAGAAGATTTTTGGAGAAAGTTAACAGAAGAGGCCAGGGGTGCTGCACGAAAAGCCTGGGGGGAACCATCCCCCCAGGTGCCTCAAAATGGCGCTGAGCAAAAAGACATAGAGAGGGAAAGGAATGTCCTTAGTGAGAACAAAGAACAAGCACTGGCATTAATGAGTGAACATAGTCGGGGGGATGGAAAAGATAAGGAATGTGAAGAAGAAGGATGCAGGGGAGGTGTACAGAGGGAGAGGGAAAGGAATGTAAGAGGAGGGAAAGGAATGTAAGAGAGGGGGGAGTGAGAGTGAGCCGAGATGGGAAAAGGAACAGAGGGTGGAGTGAAGGGTGGAGTGAAAGGTGGGGTGAAAGGCGGAGTGAAAGGTGGGGTGAAAGGCGGAGTGAAGGGCGGGGAGAACCAGGAGGGAGGGAACGGCCTGCCCACAGGGGTTGCAGGCAGGGCCGGAGCCCAACAAAAAGGCACGGGAAACAGGAAATAGCCAGTCAGTCGAGTTCCGACTCTGACAGAGATACTAGCGAAAACGAATGGTCGGAGACTGAGTCCTTAGAGGAAGAAACAACAAAGATAAACAAGAATACCCCCTCCACATTAAAAAAGAACTGAGAGAGGATACTCCTCTCACAGACTGGGGACAGATAAAGGCCGTATGTGCCAGCTGGGTCCCTTCAGCTGTGCTAGTGTTCCCAGTCCAGGTGACAGAGGGGAGACAGAGGATCCACCCACCAATAAACCCTAAACTGCAAGGCTGCAGCCTGCAACAGCTGATAAGCACAGACGGGACAATGATTACCCCATGCCTATCAGTTTATAACTTCAGTGTTTCTAACGATTTTTGTGTGCAAGTTGTGATTGTTCCAAGGGTCCTGTACCATCTGGATGAAGAGTTGAACCTGCAGGTGGAGAGACTCACCCGACTTCAGAAAAGAGAACTGGTGACAGGTGTGACCATAGCAATGCTGCTTAGCCTGGGAGCAACTGGTGCTGCCACAGGTGTCTCTGCCATCGTGACCCAACAACAGAGACTGTCTCAGCTACCAATGACAATTGATGAAGACTTGCAGATAATTGAAAAACCGTGTGTTTTAAATAAGCTTGTATCTTTTGTTAAGAACCAACTAGAAAAAGTCAACATCCTGTTCATAGAAAGGCAACAGATGCTCTAAAAATACACTTGGTCACTGCATGTGCCTTATGTTTGTTAATAAAAAACTGCAGTGTCTATTTTATAAGTTTTTAGCCTTTTAGTCAAATATCGTGTACCCTATATTTTACTCAAGTTTATAATATCTACTTTTAAAAACTTTTTATAATATAGATAAGTTAGACAAAATGTTTAGAGATAAATATATAGAAAATAACGTTAGAACTTTTTAAGACTAATACACCTTATATTCTAGCAAATTTTATTAAGGATAAAGAGGGGGGAAATGTAGAAGCTAAGACCCGGCTCGGAAGATATCGGGATGTAACGGAAAGATAGTAACCCCCCCCTCCTCCACAGTGTATGGTAATGTCTCCTGCAATTAGCCAATAGCACCTAGCTGTGATGAAAGCAGATGGGAGTAACACAGTGGACCTAGGTTATAAAATGTCAAATTCTCCAGCAATAAACGCCATTTTGCCATCCATCACATTGATGCCTGTGTTTGCAAATGGACCGAGTGGCCTGGGTGTTGGCCACCGTGCTGCTCCTGAACCAGGGTGTCTGCCTTGCTTAAAAGACAACAACATCCCCCAACTCCATTAGTCATCAGGCAATGCCAAAGGCATCAGGAATTCACTTTTGCTTGGAAATCTCAGTATCTCACAAACTGAGACTGCAGTTTTGGGGTTTAGTTTTTCTTCTTTTGCCCATCTGTTTCAGGAGTTCCAAATGCACAAAGCCTTCAAGCAGCTACTGCCATCAATACCCAACTATTCCAGTACTGCACAGCTCAGGGATCGGACGGGGGGAAGCACAGGAAAAGTTGTGCACAGTGTTGGGATGCACTGCTTCTGTGAGGCCAGCTTCCTAGGCAATGGAGATAACACTCAGTGGTGGCACCAGGTCACCTGGGAAGGCCACAGTGCCTCTCAAGAGCTGTGAGTATACATTGCAAGCTGGGGAAAAAATCATCCTGTTACTGATAGTAACTCTGAAGTTCCAGTAGTTAGCAATCGTGACTGTAGCTTAAAAAGCAATCATGGGTCCAGGAAATATTTTCATGTGCATTTCAAGGAGTTTCTCCTCTCAGAGTGAAAATCCCACAAGTATTGTTTCACTTTATGGAAGTATAGTTTACTTGGCAACTTCAAGGAAGTACCTTGTGGTCAGAACACTTCTGTGTATAGTTCTCCACTTGCCAAAGCAAAGTGGGTGACGGGATCACTCAAAAGGAGGAAAAATATGTTCATGATGGGAAGAAATTAAGATGGCTTTACTCTTTAAACATAAAAGCTCTGGATCTCAAGCTTCAAACATTTATTCTCTTGTAAGTAATTTCCAAACACAGGTGGAATGCAAGTAACAATGTGAATAACATGAAGGCCAAGTCAATGATAAACCAGCATCAACAGCAACTATAATGTGAAAATTTCTGTTAATCATTACCTGTTAGAAAATATATTACAGAGAGGGAGTTATAGACTAAATATAGACTTGCTCATCTAGACCTTGTCATGAAACTAGCATTTATCTCATTTCTTGAATATAATGATTAAAGAATATTGGATATAAAATCAAATTATAAAATGGAATAAAAGGATATTATGTGTGTCACTAAAGGACACAGAATGATTCACACGGACACATTTAAGTGGTATGACAGGAAAAGAAGTAACTTTATTTTCTGACTCCAGTATTTATAGATTCATGACAATAACTAGGGATTGGATAATTAAGTTACCACCTTCCCAATCACACTGGTCATGTGAAACGTCCATCAAAGGATGTTTCTTAGAAGGAATGTGTAAACACTTATGTTTATAGTTACTTTCCTGGGAAAGTAACTAAAACTATGAAAACAAGATCAGAAGGCTTTGTTTTCAGGGCGACATTATGTGTGTATTGTAAAGGTCTATTTTGAAGATGTCACAGGGACCAAAAGTTTTCCTTTATTTTCAACACATAGATATTCCCCTAACAAATCACATCAAGAAATATGAATGTCACACATTATAAATTCTGTGAACTGCTGTTTTACCAATTGATCCTTGCCATCCCAATGCTTAATGATCAAGCAAAATTACATATCTGAGTATGCTGACATTCACACAGCTAAATCTGCATATGAAGATGCGGGGCAGTGGGGCATCTGGACCTGTATTCTAATAAGAAATCAATCCTTTGATTCATTACAAGAAAATAAACTTGAAAGGGGATTGGAGAACCTCAACAGTTGTTTCATAAAAAGAACTAGAGGGAAAAACAAAGTTTCCTTTGGCATTAGGGAGAAATTTCCTGTCCTATTCCATGATCTCACTAGTAACTGCTGTAGGTACATCCCACCTTGAAACCAAGCAAGCCTGGCTTCAAACATCTTGGATTTGCTCCTTATTTTGAGAAAATGTAATTAAAGACTCTTACCTCTTCCTTCTCATCCTGGGATTGAACCTATTTTACAGATAGCTTACTGATCGCAGCCAACACAGCAGATATTTCAGCAAAAAGGGAAAGACACAAACTTTTCTATTTACTAGTTATTTACAACTCTCTCCCAAAAACTTTTATCTTAACTGGTGAAGAGCAATTGCAGTAAATTTTTAAAGCACAGCACCTCAGAAGCTGAAGAGGCAGCATAAATTGCTCATTCAGCTCAAGTGATTAAGCCCCAAAACAATTTTCAGAACCAGTCAACAAAACCAAACATGTTTTTGTTCCTCCCATATTTTAAGGGATGTGCAGGGCAGGTGGTGAAAATGTAAGGAGAAATGGGGATCTGGTGCCATGCTGAGAAGTTCCACCTCCTTTGTTGCCACACTCTCATTTTAACAGACCAGTTAGACTTACATTGACATTCACTGTACTACGCTAGCTATTTCTTTTCCCTGCTTGCTGAGAACTGCTGAACTCAATTTTTTCAAGAAAACAATGCAGGAAACATCACCAAGATACATTACCCCCATAGAGCTCTTAGGTCAGCTGACCCTCATTCACTGTGAAGATGGCCAGATTCCAACTATGCTGTTTGGCCAGGCTTGACATTATGACCCGTTCCCATATGTATAAAGCTGCACACTTCTCCACTACAGAAAGTACTTAGAATCATAGAATCATAGAACCATTAAGGTTGGAAAAGACCTCTGATATCATCAAGTCCAACCTTTGGCCAAAAACCACCTGGTTGGTGGCACTAAGTTCCACATCCAGTTGTTTCTTGAACATCTCCAGGGGTGGTCATTCCACCACCTCCCTAGGCAGTCGATTCTAGTGTTTAACAACTGTGAAGACATTCTTCCTGATGTCCAACCTGAACCTTCTCTGGCACAGCTTGAAGTCATTTTCCTCCTGTCCTGTTGCTGGTTTCCAGGGAGAAGAGGCCTATTGTGAAGTGCCTCAGGGGAGGCAAAGAGTTACATTGTCCCACCCCAAACCCCTTGTGAAGGGCGGCCCAGGAGTTCTGATTGGGTTTGAGTCCCTGGGGGTTTTCTCCCTTGCTGTGTTTCTAGTGGTCCCTGACCCTGAACTCCACCCTCAAGGGTGGAGACCCTCAAGAGTTCTGTCTCTCAACCCCTGCTGTGCTTCTGTTCGGGGCTCTCTGTTCTGGATCAGAGTTTGTTCCCTTGCTGAATAAATGGTTTCATGAACCGGGAGCCCGTCTCGTTGGTGTTCCATGCTGGTCCCCAGAACCCTGCAGCTTCTCTGGATGAGATCCTGAGGTTGCGGACTGAAACAGAGGCCAACCCCTACTTCCTTCCAGGCAGTTGTAGAATGATAGGGTCACTCCTGAGACTCCTTTTCTCCAGACCAAACAACTGCAGCTCCCTCAGCCACCTCTCATAAGACATGTGCTCCAGACCCTTCAAACAGCTTTGTTACCCTTCTCTGAACATGCTCTTTCTTGTAATGAAGGGCCCAGAAATGGACACACAATTTGAGATGTGGCCTCAGCAGTGCTGAGTACAGGGGGACAATCATTTTGCTGGTCCTGCTGGCCACATTATTCCCTATATAGCTCAGGATGCCATTGGCTTTCTTGTGCCACCTGAGCACACACTGGCCCCTGTTCAGCTGCTGCCAAACCAGCACCCACAGCTCATTTTCCTCTGGACAGTTTTCCAGCCACTCTTCCCCCAGCCTGTAGTGATGCAAGGGGCTGTTGTGACCCAAATGCAGGACTTCGATCTTGGCCTTGTTGAACCTCATACCATTGCTCTCAGCCCATCAATCCAGCCTGTCCAGAACCCTGTGCAAAGCCTTACTCTAGCAGATCAACACTCTCTCCTAATTTGGTGTCATCCACAAACTTACTGAGGGTGCACTCAATCCCCTCATCCAGATCATAATACTGAACAGGATTGGTCCCAATCCTGAGATTTGTGGAACACCACTAGTGACTGGCCACCAACTAGATGTGCCACTATTCACCACCAAAAAAATGGATACTTAGGTACAGAATACAGGAAAAAATCCATGATACACATAAACCAAAGTATGACAGAAAGGTGCCTACTTAGTAATGTACTATCAGTTTGCCAATCAAGACAAAATCTTTGCTCATAAAAATTTGAAGGCATGCCATTTAAAAACATTGCACTGGATAGCAAATACACCAATATAGTACCAAGCATAAGGCAACTTCTATGTACTAAACTATGTCCTCCAAGTTCCACATATAAAAACACAGTAAAATGAAAACTAAGGGAAAATTCAGTTTCTGACTCCACAGTGATACATTTAAAAAGCAATCATAAGAACCATTACACAAAGTATCTCTCTGACCCACATTCAGTTAAATTCAGAAGTAAGTTAGATTGTGTTATTCACACAAAAAGGCTTTTCTCTATAAAACTGCAGGAAATTTGTTTGATTAAATGTCTGTCCAGACATAATCCAATTATCTAGAAAAGAAAACTCAGTCTTAAGACTCAATAATAAGAATGTGCAAAATTATACACTTCCTATATTCTTCATACCTTGACATGTAGATCTAAAATACATATGCTGTTGCAATGTGTCAGTGTATTGCATTTGATTACACCTTTATTTAAAAGAAAATGTGGATGTACATGTATTTTTTAAATCTTTATTATTTCCCCATTATCTGTGCATAGGATCGATATCCTATCAATGATAAGCTTAATAACAATAGTGCATTCTTATGTGTATGAGTCCATGCCCTCCAAAAGCCCAGGGAAAAATCAGAGACAAGGAAATCACTGGGAGAAGAAAGGGCTCTGGGGTAAGCTTTCCTTCATCTCACTTCAAATGTAGATATACGTATACATGTCCTCTCACACCTATGTATTTCACACTATTAAACTGTGGCTGCATGATTGATTAACACAGATATTTTTTTTATTATTACAGAGAAATATTCTGGTGGTTTGATCCTGGATGGATGCCAGGTGCCCACCAAAGACACTATATCACTACCCTCCTCAACTGGCCAAGGGAAAGAAAATACAACATAAGGTTCATATGTTGAATAAGGATTGGAAGAGATCACTCATCAATAACCATCACCAGCAAAACAGACACAGTTGTGGGGAAATGAATTGAATTTATTACCAATCAAAATCAGAACAGGATAATGAGAAGTAAAACAAATCTTAAAAAGACCCTTCTTTCTACTCCTCCCTCCTTGTTGGGCTCTACCTCCTGCTCTCCGAGCAGCACAGGGAGATGGGAAATGGGAGTTATGGTCAGCTCATCACATGCTGTTTCTGCTGTTGTGTCCTGCTCAGAGAGAGGAGTCCTTCCCCTGCTACAGCTTAGGGCCCCTCCTACAGGAGACCATTCTCCATGAACTTCTCCAACATGAGTCCTTCTCATGGACTACAGTTCTTCACTAACTGTTCCAGCATGGGTCCCTTCCACTGAGTGCAGTCCTTCAAACCATCTGCTACAATTGTGGGTCCCCCACAGGGTTACAAGTCCTGCTCTAGTGTGGGCTCCTTTCTCCATGGGTCTGCAGATCCCTGGTAGGAGACTGCCCCAGCACGGGCTTCCTATGAGGTTGCAGACTTTTGGGCATCTACCTGCTCCAGAGTGGGTCTCCTCCATGGGCTGCAGGGACACAGCTGCTTCACCATGGTCTGCACCACAGGCTGCAGAGGAATCTCAGCTCTGGCATCTGGAGTACTTCTTGCCCCTCCTTCTTCACTCATCTTGGTGTCTGCAGAGTTGTTCCTCTCACATGTTCTCACTCTTCTCTGACAACTACTCCTGCATAATAACTTTTTTCCTGATTAAATATGTTATCACAGAGGTGTTACCACCATCTCCGATTGCCTCAGCCTTGACCAGCAGTGGGTCTGTCATGGAGTCCACTGACACTGGACATGGGGGAAGCTTCCAGCAGCTTCTCTGAGAAGCTACTCCTATAGCCCTCCCTGCTACCATGCAAATCCAGTAGTTATACACATTTTTATTTGATATCAAAAACCCATATTTAAAACATGCCACTCCAAAAATTAAAAGCAGGAAACAAAAGGCAGAAATCTAACAAATTAGCCAATATTCATTTTCTAGTGGAACTTCTGAAAACATGGATAATATATGCCCAGAAATACTGTAAGACAACCTTCTGTGCATAAGGTTTCAATTATAATGAATATTGGTGTATTCAACTGCAACACAGCTATTCAGTCTTAGTGTTACAATGAAACGCTTGAATTCATAATGAGTTCAGAAAATAAATCCAAGTATCATCAACTACACAAAGTTTGAAAAAGTAAACTAAAACCCTCACAAATAATTTAACACTCCCCCCCAAACTCACAATTAAAACCAAATACCTAATGAGGAAATACAATCAATAAAATCAAGCTTTAACATACCCTTCTGTCCTTTCTATCCTTAATTTTGACTATAAAGAAAAACATTAAAGTAATAACAATGACAATGAGCTTGGAAATGGACATTTTCCTGGAATTTATAAATCTTAGCTCAGTATAAAATCCCCCAACAACCAAAGCCAAATCTGAAACCTCAGGAAATGCCTCCTTGAAACACACATAGGTTTGGGGATTTTGGTCTTTCTCTTTCAGAAATTCAAACACAGTATGCATTAGGATGTCTTCCCCAAAAACCCTTTTAATATCATGAATACCTTGAAACCTAGAGACAATGCTGAAATGCAAAGGTATAACCCATTATCCCACTTGGATATTGAAACAGGCTTATTTGAAATATATTTTCCTTTCTTTAAAATAAAAGCTTAGCAAATCACTAAGGCTTTAAGATGTACCACACTACTTTATAAAGCAGTTTTTTTAGTGCACTCTTCCTTTTCCCTTTCTAAGTGGAATTCACTGTGTCTGCAGATTGTTATGGCCAAAAGTCAAGTGCAGGTTTTCTGGCCTCTTCCCAAAGTTAGGCTGCAAAAGCGCTGCCATCTGGGAATGTGCCTGGCTTGGTATCCCCTGCAGCCTGCCTGGGTGGGGAGTCCACAGTAAAGAGGCAGTCCCCTGCTCACCCCCAGAGCCTGCAACGAAGCCAGCTGAAATACTTCTCACT
Source organism: Poecile atricapillus (assembly GCF_030490865.1). Taxonomy (NCBI): domain Eukaryota; kingdom Metazoa; phylum Chordata; class Aves; order Passeriformes; family Paridae; genus Poecile; species Poecile atricapillus. The sequence continues at coordinate 55,248,696 of NC_081250.1, read as the reverse complement.
CTTCCTCCCTGCTGTGCTCAATGCCTCTGGTTTTGATGAAATGCCACAGGAAGCTCCCTCTCCAAAAAAAAACAAACCAAAAACCACAAACTGAAACTAGATTTGTGGCCTCCTTCAGAGGGGGTTTAACATGCCTGCTTCTGCTAACAGGAACACAGACTGATATAAAACCCATGGACAGGAAAGTTTGTGATTTCTAAAGCAGCACTGGCCCCTCCTTTGATTTTCAGCTAAAAACTTTTCACAACCTTACCCATGTTTTTGACTGTGCCGCTGGTTTTTTTTTTTTAGTCTTTCTACAGCAGAACTGTTGTTGACTTCAGAGAGGTTATACCTGAAGTATGCCACATAATCACATCTAATAAGATTAAAGAGGGTTTTATCCTATCAGCCTCACAGGAAAAACTAAACAACTAGGTGAAAGAGAACAATTGGCACTACTTCCAGCCGCAGAAGACCATGACCACAACATTCTAAAGGACTAAGCAATGCAAATATGTATAAATATATACACATGCATATTATCTGTAAAATGTACATGTTTATATAAAGTATAAAGACAGATATATTTATTTACAATTCTATTCGATTTTACATCAGGGGTGTCATTTATCTTCTAACAGCATCAGAGATGCCTGTTAGAAAGGTGACCAAGAGAAACCCCTGCCAAAACAGAACTGACCTTTCATACCAGAAACTCAATAAACTTAAGGCTTCAAATAACAACAAAAATAAGCCCCCATTTCTTGCTGTAATGAAAGCCACTAAAAGCTGTGCAAATGAATTCTGATTTAGGTCTTTTGCAGAGGATGTTAAAGTTCAGACAATTTTAAGCCTCATCCTAAGAACATAGGAGATGAACCTGACCAGTAGATTTTTCACCTCAAATATTGGCAAGTCTTTGTCCACTGAGTTTAAGAGCAAAACATGACAATGAAGTGAGACATTGGAACACAGGAAAGTCACTGGTAATCTTTGGGATCTATAGGGACAGCAAAACCTTTAAATGAGCATGTCCAAGATAAGTATATTGAGTTCAATATATACTGTGTTCTATCCTCTGTCAAGGGTTTTTACCTTTCTCCTAGTAATGCAGTCTATCAAAATAATAGTTCAGATAGCGGTCGCTAGATCTCAGCGACAGAGGCAGCTAAATTTCTTTGCCAAAGCCCTCTCTCATGACCTGGCACTGCTGGCTCCCAGCTCTGTGCAGCTCCTGAAAATGTGCAGGAAGAAGCAGCTTGGCTGCTGACCTATGGGTCACTCAGAGACTGAAACAGGGTGAACAGCTACTGACTGTGGCTCATGAAGCCCTTCTCCACCTCCTTGAGGAAGTCTCATAAGTTAAGTGCTTTGGATCTCCTTTTCCACACCTCACCTGGATGGAAACCAGGACCTCTGCTGATGCCCAGACATGGAAAAATGCCACACTGCGTGGTACACCTGCTCAGTATGATGATCTACACCAGCAGGTAGGTCAGGATTCACTGTAAATGGTCTTTGCTACAGCACAGGCTGCCTTCTAAACCCCTACAAAAAGTACGTTTCACACAACTGTATTCATCCACACAGCTGTTTTTCCTTTAGAAAATCATTCCCCTGGCAGACCTGTGAGAAGGGCAGAACTAGGCAATCACATAAAACCTCCCTTAATAATTTGAGCCACACAAACAAGTTAAAAATCATCATGAGCTACTTCCAGGACAAACACTTTCCACACTGTGTAACCCAAAGAACAGTCCCACATGATCAGCATAAAACTTCTCAACGTATATAACAATCAGACTCACACAAGTTCTTCCAACACTGAGTAGAACAAGATTGAATGCCCTACAAAATCACAGCTTCTAAACCACTTCCAATCAGGACTACCCCAAAAGACTTCAGGGTTTTTCATTCTATTCATTCAGTTAATTTGTTGGGAAAAAAAGTTTTTAAAGTAATAAAAAATTATTTGTATATCTATATCTCTATATATACAAACCCAATACAAGCCCCAAATATCAATATCTGTAAGATCTACATGATAAATCATAGTATAGGAGAAAAATTTACAAGGCTCAAATTGCTACTAACTACATGAATGAACCAAATCGACAATGCTCATTCCCTGATGATAGGAATGATACATGAATCCCAAGTGGAAAGTTTGGATCAACCATCTAGCCTTCAATTCCTGCCTGCTGTGAGTAGGGGTATGTTACAAAACACTTAGAGCCCCTGACCTGAAAAAGCACTGCTCCTTACTTATCCCATGGGAAGCAGAAAAGTTGTGGGTTTTACTGAGCATTGACAGAAAAAGAAAATTAAAATAAACAATGACAGCTTGAGCTGCACAAGTTTTTTTCTTCCCAGTTAAGAAAGTGGACAATTTTGCCCCAGGGACACAAAACATTTTGGTGCACTCTGGAGCAATAGTTGACCATTAGATTTGCAAAAACAGAGGCAACATATGGCATGGCTACTGTTACACTACTCATATTCCCAAGCCCTGGCAATAAAAGTTTTGCTTTCCTGGCAACGGGTTCAAATCTCTTAGTGCAAGTGATATATAGCTTGGGCAATCTTCCAGATGCACTTGTGCAAGGGGTCAGAGCCTCTGCACTACTTGGCAACACTCTCCTCTGACTCTCTGTCAGACTGGTTTACAAGAGCTAGTCGAACACACTACATGCAAAATCAGCCGGATTAAATGAAAACACTAATTTAAAAGATTTCTGCTAGAAAGATTCGAAAGGTTTCTGCTAACAAGCTGGATGTGAATTGAGACTGATCATGTTAACTCGTCTGCCAAAGGACCCTGATGCCAAACTGATTTTTGCTTTTATATATTCTTCACATACACTTGTAGCTCTGTAGCCTATTATTGTGTAACGAAATAGATTCATAGCTAGTATTTTACCTGCTCTGTTAGACAGAAAGACAAAACATATTCCTAGGTCCCAATGCTAATTTTGCTTCTCCTGAGAACCAAGGTTGACTGCCATTCTCCCATAAACAGCTAATGAGTAAGGAGGGCTTTAAAAGAGGGTTGAACCAAAAAGGGTTAATTTAAATTAAAATTAAAAGGTTCAATTACCTCATCACTTGCGTCTCTAACTGGGAATTTTTGTCAATTATGCTAATTTGCTAAGCTTATAAAACTGTACTCACTTTATGTCATGGGTGTATCTTCATCACATTTTGGCATCTTGTGCACCTGAAGGGATCCTTTATAATAAAGCTAGCTGCATTTTATGACCTAATCATGATTTTAGGGCTCAGAAAAGGGCATCAACCCAAAGGGGTAGCAACTGATAGAAAAATACCCAGGACCCAGGATTCCAGTGGCCCAAAATGGAGTATGTGTCTTCGTACTTTGTGTCCCATTCTCTCTCTGCCAGACTTAGAACTCTGGGACAGTTTGATCAGTGTGGGAATCTGGTGCAAGAGAACTCCAATTTGGAAAAAGTTAAACTCTGCCTTCATCTCAGCCCTCTTGGGCAATCCTAGTCAAGAGATGCCAGCAAGATCTCTGGGACTGAGGATGAAGAATGAGTTCATATCCAAATTGCATGACCTCCCTGGTAAAACAGAGAGTATTGCATTACTCATCAGAAGTAAAACCCCAGAGCCCATAAGCAGCATGACTATGGTTATCAGCAAAATTCATACTCCACACCAGTGTTTCACCAGGTACACATTCTCAAGGGAATCATAGGCAACTATTGCATCCAAAGAAACTATAACCTCACCATTAACCCTGCCCTGGTCTGGCCCTGCTAACTTCACTCACCCATTGCTTGGCAAAAGCTGTTATGAGAAGCAGTAGGAATGTTACACACAGCTGGCTTTGGATACTGGAAACCTGTCTGAAATGTAGGAACAATCTACATCAGGGAATGATGTTCAGCAATGGAATCTCCTGACCTACTCTCTCCAAAACCAGTACTGGGTTAGCTGAGAGATTCCTATCAGCCCTTGCAGAACAGGGAGAGATTAATGCTGTACATTATCGCTCTTTTATTGTTATTATGGTAAATATGCTGGGTTTATACTATTCCTATAAAATCTCATGCCATAGCTGAGCTCATTTAATAGAGACATGGCTCTGCCCTACAAATTTACTGCCACTGCCAGAAAGTTTACAGTGCTATTTCTGCAACTGTACTGAAAATATCCCTCTGCACTTAGCAAAGTGCCTATTGCTGACAGGCATCTTCAGCAAAACAACACAAGCCAGGAGTAATTCCAGTAGAAGCAAAATGGTGTAGAAATTAGTGGCAACAGCTTTTTATTCTTTTTCTGGATTCAGCACACTGCAACACTCTGCATTCTTTGATAGGAAAGTTGTATCAGCTCTGTTAAGAGGATTTTTCAGACTCTGAAATAGAATGCTGAACTAAAATTAAGGAATGACAAATTTTCAGATTAAAAAAATATTTTAAAATCTACTCTACACAGAAGAGGGGACCAAGATTTCTTTGCCAACACAGTAAAGAAAAAACCTAAGTGCACAGATGAAGTGTCTTTCTTCCCCTCTTTTTTTTTTTAAAGAATCTGTATTTCAAAAGTAACACTTTTCTCAGTGGACACATTTTGAAATTCACTGCAGTGCAGTACTCCATGCACCTGTAAAACAACCCTATCTCATAGAGTGACATCTTGAAACGTTGCATAGGAACTGTAAAATTGTATCCATAGGACCATAGAAGAATGAGAAGTCAGCCCATGCCAGAGAAAAACTGTCTGTCAAGAGCAATGTAAATAAAAGAATGGGTTTCATCTATGAAATGGAGAGGAAATGGCTGCAGCATAAAAAGAAAATCAGACAGTGGAATAGGTGAAGTCTCCTAAATATCAATCACCAAATGGTTTTTCAACTTGCAGAGATACAGCAAAGCCTGGAATATCCGGTTGGAAGGAACCTCAATGACCATCTGGCCCAACCTTTTTTGATAGCCCAGCACCCTGTCCAGCTGAATCTTAAATGTGTCCAGCACTGGGGAATCCACCTCTTCCCTGGTGAAATTGTTGCAGTGGATGACTGATCAAGGTGGTATCTCTATTTACGAAGTCTCATGAAATCTCAGTCTTCAGGAAGGAAAGAAGGGCTAGCTCAGATTCTTCAGAGAACATTACCATCATCATCCCTGAACTCAGCCACCCCATTGCTTTTCAAACACAAGATGTGGCATTTTATCTCAGGAACTCTGTTGGAAAAAAGCAGCATTTCTCTGTTGGGTCTCATTGTAACCAATCCACAGAAAGAAACAAAACTGCGCTGGATTCATATTCCACAAATGTCCCCAGTGGAGTCATAGGAAAAACACACAGGTAACTTTCAGCCTCCTGAACAGACTCCAGAGACAGGTTAAAAAAGCCTACTATCTGATCATCATTCTCAGAGTCACCTTGCAGAGAAACAATCAAGCAACCACATGAAAGATTCTCATTCAATTTCACTTTATCACTACTCATTAAAAGGCAGGTGATATTTAATGCTTCCCACCACACAAAGTTCTTTTGATTCCAAAATTGCTCCACCAAGGAAAAATTCTAGCTGCTGTCTTTTTTTATTCTGGCTTTATGTTCTGGATTTTTGCTTGGACAATATTCAACAAGGAACAAAATCTGCATAGATGTCAAAGGATGAAAGTAGATTATGAGACATGGAAACTGTGATATTTTACTGAAAAAAAAACCAACCCCACATCATCAAAGAGCTTAGGAAAAATATAACACTGTAATTGAGGCTATGAGGTCATTATCCAGTTTCCCACCTGAAAAAAATGATGAGGCCAATGATATATTAGTTTGACTGAAAGCAAAAGCTGAATGAGAGAAAGTAAAATAGCCTAACATAATCCTGTAACTTGGTTTTCCAAAACTGTTACTGAAATAATGAAATAAATATCAGAAAAAAAACCAAAAAACCAAACCCTATGAAATTAGTCAGAAGAATATTGGAACAGCAGGAATAATAGCAGACTATACTTTGATGCTGTTTGCAAGACCTGAGGAAGATGTGTGCAGTACTTTTTTCAAAGAAATACTAGCTTGTTTTAGAAGAAAATACATTGAGTAGTGAGGTAGTACTAGAATGTCAGCTGCTTCTAGAAACTGCTCCTTCTATGCAGCACTCAGCATAGATGTTTTCAAGTCTTCTAAATACCCAAGCTCAAGGTAAAATATCATGGGAAACAACACATCAGCTTCTTTCCTCACAGTGTTGGCCAAGGAAAATGAAGACAATTGGTGTTCCAGTTACTTGGTATGTGTAAAATATTAAAAAAAGAAAAAATATTATAACAACCTTTTAAAAGAACATGCATCAAGCTTTGTTTCTTTTCTAGTGGAAAGGAATGGAAACACTCTCACCGACTTCAACGAGAACTGGGCCAGACCCTGAAAGTCTTCCCATAAAACTTTCACTATGGAAAAGTTGTACATTGGCATAGGCATTTCTAGTTTATCCCCTGCCTTTTCCCTGTTAATAAATTGCATACTTGCAGTGCATAATGTCTGAAAATGAAGTTTATAATACAAATCAAGTTTATAATATAAAGACTTAAGGCTTGCGACTGTGCAGTCAAAACTGAACACTAAGAGAATTAACATGCATAAGAAATTATGCATTTTTATTATACAGTGAGTTAATTTAAGAAGTTTACAATAATTTAAACCTATAATAAAACATGACAAATAATGGCAAAATTTCATTAGTTCAGTGGATCAAGTTAATCCTGAACTTCACAATAGTTGTATTACTGTTTTTAATACTGGTCTTACGGCTTGCAAACCAAAGCTCTAGAAGAGAGACATACAACTTTGAAAAGCAGGAATAAACAGAGAACGTTGTCACAATCATAGAGCTCCCATTCTGCACAATTATTGTCACATCATTCACATTCAAAAAGCTTTCACAGCCATCAGTTTGCAAAAAGCTTGATTCGCTGTTCGCATTAAAATGCCTTTATTTCTAAATTAATCCCCGCTAATGAAAACACCCAAGTATTTCTGTCTAAATGAAAAGAGACTAAAACTTAAAATATTCACCTGACTTCATGTGGATGAAATTAAAAGCACTCTTGACCTCTTGGATTTAGTGATGTGCCCTGGCCAAAACCGAAAGTTGCAGCAGGATATGAGCAAAGAACAAGCCTTGTGTCTTGGTTTCAACAAGGAGAAAGTCTTAGAAGCCCAGGTCAAGAGATAACCAGGACTGCTGGGTGCAGTGTGGCACCACTCAAACAAAAGTTATGTTTTGTATTTCAGTGCCATTTGGTACTTTATCAGTTTCCAAACAGCCTCCCTCTACCTCTTTATACCTCAAACCAACAGTCTTCTTTTTTCACTAGTACACCACAAATACCAGGCATGTGTTTTCTACAGAAATATATACACATACAATCTCATTAAGGAGCCTGAAAGAAATTGAAGTCCAGCATAACCAAAAACAACTTCCAAACGTCTCAGTGGTGTGGACTAGGCCAACCTCTATTTGTAATTAAATAGACTTAATAAGTAATTAAGAGACTTGCTCGCAGTGAGATTAGCCTTTCTTACCTTTTGCCACATTTTGATGAAGAAGAGCTCTCGAGAAAAATTGAAGAAAACATTGGTGTCGTAGGCATCATCACCAATGTTGGAGATGAAAATGTTAAGTGAGATGTTCCTCACTGCTCCAAGGGCCAGGTAGTCAGTTCTGTCATCAACACTGTAGGCAGAAACAGTTACATTGGTTTAACTCTGGTCGACTTTCACACTCTGATCCTGCTTTCTTCCTGATACAGAAGTGCTACAAGTCAACTGTTTAAAAGCTCAGCAGTCAGAAGTTCAGTAATGTGCTGTACTGCACAGTGCAGAGGGCCATACTAGGTACAAATAGCTCCTAACTCGGGGTTCTAATACGATATTTTGGGACTGTAGGAACACCCCATGATTCCCACATGAAACTATTTCACGTGCCCTACTTTTTGTGATAATAAATCAGTTGAAAACTGTAAAGTAACCAGATGGGAAAATTGCAACAACTGCAAGATATTATGCCTGCATTCAAATACACTAGTTATTTTAGTTTGTCTCTCAATAATTCAGACTTATTCTAGCAACTCTCTGAAAAATCTTCTTAGAGTTATATTATAGATAGAAAAAATCTAAAATGGGCTCAAATAAAATCCAGAAACTGGTGTAAATGAAAAAAAATGTGTGGAAATTGCAACAAATCACTACTGAATATGACTAATTGTTCTTTAGATATTTATGCCGGACCTAACATGGTGGAGTCACCTTCTATAAGTGGAATATCAAGGGTAATAGCTATATATAATGAATCAACACACTGTTGCAATATGGCATTACAGATTATGTACACAGACATGTACAAATGGAGATAAATATAGATATTCATGCACACACATTCATTATTTGGTATTTAATCATGCTAAGCTCTTCAGAAATGAGCTAACAAGTAAGAATAAAGGCTAAAGATAAATCACAGGAATATACAGTATCAATGCACAGATCTGCAGGTCTTAGAAGTAACAGTAAAAGATAATATGAAATATGCCAAGTATTCATTTAAAAATTAGCAAAAACAGCCAAATTAAATTTGGTAGTTATCATAACTGGACTCTAAGACCATTCATACACCCTGAAGAAACAGAGGCAGTGCCATAGAGAAAACACTGAGTAGCTAGTCAGAAAAGGACAAAGAACTCCAGCCACATAGCAGGGAGATACTTGCAATTATTTCCTGTAGAGTACAGCCACCCCAAAAGGAAGAAGGAACCACTTTTCATTCACCCAGTTTCTATAGAGGAACAGCTGTTCCAGTGACATACACATTGACACACATCACACTTCTGCTTATCAGCAATTCTCTGAAGATAGCTGGTGTGCAGGCCAAGAGCTGTGTTTAAAGGCAGCCCGACCCTCCATTGCCACCAGTTCTCCTCTGACAGCCTTCTTGATGTTACTGCAGCCAGGGCATTCGCATAAAAGTGGAGTTTCTGGAAATGCAGTGTTTATAAACTGTTCAGCATCTTTTGCTAATCATAGCTGTAGCAGACATCCAAAGGCAGAGCTTGCTGGACTCCATCTACCTGTGTTTATCAAGAAGTTTCTAAATGTAAGTTTCTGATGATACATACCAGGGACTCTAGTGAATACAGAATTTGGAAGAAGATGCTCTCGACTCAGGCTTTAAAGCTGATGGCTGTGGATTGTGAGTGTAACTTCACCGTGTAATGCAAACAATATTTGTAGCATATTTGTTTCCTGTATTTAAATCTTCATTTATTAAGTCTGAAATCATGGCTTACTGTTCAATGAGGAAGATAAAGGTATCTGGGAAATGTGTCTGCTTTCTCACACTTAAAATTAACTGCAGACACTGACCAATCCTGTTGATAAATGGACATTTTGCTTTCAAAATATTACTTTATTCTCATAATCAATTATCAGTGCAAATAAAGATTTGCAAAAGTGTATGTAGTACAGGACTGACTGCAAAATTAGAGTTGTTCCTTATGTACCAAATTAATGGCTCATCTATATGGGAACACTTGAAAACATTTAACCTTTTGGTACCAATTTCAGCACTTACTGTTGACAGACAAATTATGAAGATGCTAAACAATCTGCTGGGATTTTCTAATAATTAAAAGTCCATACTTGGAACCAAAACAAACAAACAAACAAACAAACAAACAAACAAACAAACCCCAACTATTTAATACTGTGAATTATTTCTCACAAACTTTATAATATCACTTCTTGTAAATGCTTCAAAACTTATTCAGCATCTGTTATACTTATTAGCAGAATCTGGAAGTATCACTCTAGCAAGCAAAGGAACATTAGATGCTCTTTATCTTATGTAGAGTTGATATTAAATGTAATATATGCTACAGAATGCTCTCTGAATTGGTAGTAGCAGAACTTTTAGATTTAACAGAAGTGAATTCAATTGAAAATACTCTCCTTCTTAATGAATAACTAAAAATTCTCATAATAAAATCATACATAAAACTGACCCCACAAAAAATAATTCAAAAATTAACACCACTGGGTTGTGTCACTCCTTTCTAAAGCTACCACTCTATTGTTCAAAGTGTATCATGCCAAAATGACATTTTTCACAACAAAGAAAACCCACTTTTAAAAGCACAGTGTAGACGCTCCTATTCCAAATTCACACACTAATAAACTCCAAAAAAATACACCAATTTTAGGCTTTTAGGTGAGTTCAGTTCTCTCTCTGAAAGGCTGTAAGTCCCATAAGTCAGTGCTGTAAGTCCCATTTTAAAAGAGCAGCTTTCTGAGTCATTGAATTTGTGTACATCTGGAATTAATCAGGTTCACTTGCAGTGAGAAAAGGATTAGGAATCTCCCCATTTATAGGGGAGCTCCCAAGCCCTGTTGGCCGCTTGAGAGAGTAATGTCAGCCTGCTGTGGTGCTGGAACAGCTCTGGTGCCAGCCTGGTGCCATCCTCCTCCAGCACCTGCCACACATTAAGCACCCTAGCTGCCAAGTCAAAAATATGTCAACTAAAGAATTTTTTGTCACCCTTCAGAAACAAGAAAACAAACTAAAGCCACCCCTTCATCTCAACAAGGTTTGTCAAACAATTTGAGAAACGTAATCAAGCAATGACTTTTTGTTTATATTTTCATGTATGAGAACTACAAAGCTGCCAGCATTCTCAACATGATCCTCGTAACCTTGCTCACATAAAGGAAGAAAGGCTAAAACAAACAAAAAAATGAAACAAAACAGAGATCCAATCAACCGACCAAAAAAACCCCAAAAACCATAGAACCTCAAAAAGGAAAAAAAAAGTCAAGAAAGAAAAGAAGTGGGAAAATATCAAGAAATTATCAGTTAATTGGACAGAATACTACCATCTTGTTACATCAGGTACTACATCCAAAAAATGAACTGAGTATAAGTTCTGGGTAGACTGTAGATGTATGTATTTGTTATATATAGGCAAACACATTTGTACACACATGCATACAGATGCCTGAAGGATGTGAAATTATCAATGTTTGCATGGAAAGAAAAAGAAGTTTTAAATTCAGAAGTACAAAGTACTTCCAGCTTTCACTAACATGACCCAAACTTGCAAGTAACAACCAATTCTAAAAATCAGGCTCCAAATTTCTGCCATAGTTTTAAATTCACTGACAATGGTAGTACACATTGAATGTAAATAGAGATATTTAATTTACTTCTTAAGTGATTAAGAAAAGGAAAGTAAATTCCAGGATAAAACAAATAACTTTTTTGCATGCTTTAATGCTCTAACTGTTAATGTCCACACGACATCATTGCATTATGGTTAGTGAGCGAAGAAAGACCATCTGAGGAAGACAAACTGAAAAGATCTGCAATCTTCATTTCTCCACACCTCAAGATGCTGCTTTTTTATTAACATGGGTCAGTGGACGCATAATCTGCATTCCAAATGGTGTGCAGGGACATTTTCTCTATTATGTATTTTGTTTCTCTTTCACCAGGGTGATTTTTTTTAAAAAAGGTGAGAAGGCATTCAGCACATGCTCTCAGTTTGTGCAGATCATACTTAGGGCAAGGAATGTGGTAGGGTCAGATATCTGGGTCACTGACTTTCCCTTTTGTATTAGGAACCTTTCTTTCCTCATAGCAAATTAGCACCTACATGGATAAATCACCATTACTGCTCAATAGACAGTGGAAGTTACAACTATAGCAAATTAGACTGCAAATGAGTAAAAATATTTCAAACAACCAAAGTTCAATCTGTCCTCCAGCCTCATCTGATAAAATTAAAGAACCCCACCTTTTGCTTTTAAATCAATAAAAGGTATAAATCAACATAAGGTATAAGTCAACCAACAGTGGTGCTGTGACAGATCCAAACAGATTTCTACCTTCACCAACCAGCACAGCAGTTGGACTTCATAATTACTAGGATAATTAAATATCAATTTTGTCTCCACAGACTCTTTACATCAACCCTGAATACCTTTCTTCTGTTTTGTGGGGATTTTTTAGTTTGGTTGGTTAGTTTGGTTTTGTTTTTTTTATTGCAGGCTTCAGTGTTAGTTGAACTTCAGGAGGAGTTTTTGCAAATACTAAAACCTCAAGGGCCATTGAAAAGCTGAAACCCTTAGCTGATCTGGGAATTCATTTGATATCTCATTGTGAAACTGACAGGTAGCAGGCTCATAAACAAATATCAACCGAATAAAAAATTTAAACAACCCTCCAGGGAGCAAAGCTATTGGATTTTACACTGCTTGGTTACATTGTCTTCTCATTGCATGTGTATTCAGAAGAATTGTATTGTAATTCTCTCTGGAAAGATCACAGCCAGTTTAGACTAAGGACTGGGCCAAATGTTCAAGATACAGTGGCTTATTCTGCATTAACTGAATTTCTGCCTTCTCCTTCTCAAGCTGAAGTCTATGCCAGCAAAGGGGCAAAGAGACCTCACACAGCTGATGACCAGAGCCTATCTGAAGTACATTAAGCCAGCTATGGCAAACTAGCACTGAGGCCATCAGATCATTTTATTCATGATCTTTCTCTGTATTTCTCAATCTAGTTCTCAAGCAGAGGCTTTGCAGTGTGCCCTGAGTAGTACGTAACATGAAGTGATAGAAAAAATATAACTGAGAATTCAAGGAGTTAGAATTATCAGAAGAGCACAGGTTAAAAGTAGTACCATAACAATATTGCTTCTGATGAAGGCTGAATAACAATGTTCCCAATGTTCCCCCTTAGGAAGGAACTAAATGTCCCATATGAAAAGAAGTGCTTACTGTGGTGAGCCCAGGGCCATAGAATTGCTTGCACCAGCTCCTTTCTGGCACAGGGCTGCCATCTCCAGTGCTTAAGTTCCCATATATATTACAACCCAGGAATGTGGCACAGAGCCTTACCTTCTCCATCTTTCCTACACTTTAATGTTAAAAATTAATGCATTTGAGTAGTGAAAAAGAGGTGGAGAGGGCAGGAGAATTAGAGGTAGGGGAAGACACACATCACACACCACTCTTCATTATGTTATATTAAAAACAGTAATTCCTAATTATGGCTAGTTACAATAAGTTACAATGCTTCTCTGGAAATTGTCCTCTTTTCCCCAAGTGTAGTTTCTTACCCTTAAGTACAAAACAGATATAAATCCCAGCCATATGTGCCTTCAATCTTTGAAATAAAATGGACAGAACAGGTCATAACACCCACATAAAGATACCCCTTATCACCCTACAGAAGTCTGGTGCCCTTTTATTATTATCTGTAATTTCAACTACACCCAGATGTTCACAACCCTTTATAAATAGAACTGAAGAATCAATAGGGAAAAAGCTGCCTCTGTTTTCACAATGTTTACTCCAGGGAGCAGCTTTTGGCTTGAATCAAGCTGCTCTGGTTTATGAACTGTGACATGAAAGCAAGATGAAGTACATCATCTATAGAAGCTCTAATCTAATCTAATCGAATCCTTATTTTTCACCCTTGCAGTCACATATACAAACTACCATGTTTACAAACTATCCTTGAAATCAACGTTACTGTGCTCCTGGGACAAATTTATCCCTCCATGTGTATAAAAGACAGCATCCTAAGGTTGCAATGCAAACAAAATCTAGTTACTAGTGGCAGAAAGAAATGCAACACATATATGGTATCAGGTATGTAGGTGAAGCGCAACACATCAGCCTGACATGACCAAAAAAAACACAGCTTTATATTTTCCCTATTTGTTAAAATATTTTAAGAGCTCTGTTAAAGAACATAATTATTGACCATAGATCTGAAATTTGAAGCTGAATCAATAGCACTTTTTTACCATACCATTTCTAGAAATTAGATAATTAATGAAGTCATCATGCAAACCTATGTGTTTACCATAAAAATTATGCCTTCATAAATAGACTTCCTGCTATTAGATAGCTTCACTATATTAAAGATATCTAATAGCAGGAAATCTATTTCTGAAGGCATAATCTTGATATGCTAGTCCCATTCCTGGGATGTTGGGGTGCAATATAGAATTTAAAAGCCATACTCAGTTAAGCATTCATGGGAGAAGAAGATCAGTGCCCTATCCAGCAATCACTTTCAGAGGTCAATAAAAGGCAGTTAGGGAGAAAACATTAGAAACAGTATAGCTTTGTTACTTAAGGCAATTTATTTGGCAGTAGCAGGTGTTATACTCCAAGAGTAACCTATGTCTAAATGTCAAACATGATAAGCAACATATTCCCATATCAGCACATTTCCTCTACAGCTCACACAAAACCAGCAAGAGGATTTACCTAGTGATCTATGAAGAACCTCAGGCTTACCAGATTTGCAATTTCGAGACCTAATACAGAAAAAGTTCACATAGCTGCATCACAAAAGACCATGTATATATGTATGTATATATACATATATGTGCACATCTGTACCAGTCAAGATGTATACTACAAATGCAAAACAGAACTACATCTGCTTCTCATTGTGGCCTGTACATTATCAAGAATTTCCACCTCTTGAGGCAGCTGATATATGACAGTGCTTCCTGAAGTTAAGCTTTTGTTTTGTTAGCTTTATGCTTCGGTTACTAGAGCAACAGTGACTAACTATCTTAGGCCCATAAAATACTGATGTTGAGATGTTCACAAGGAGGGCCAGGTTACACAGTAGCCCAGCAATGAATTCAAATTATATGAAAGAACATCTCTTAAGAGTCTAGTTTAAAATAACAAACAACAGAATCCTACTCCAGTAGATACAGTTAAATTATTCTTTCAAAACAAAAACAGTGTTTAAGAAGGGACAAGACTGGCTTGTACAATATTCTTGACTGATCATCAGTGACCTATTACTAGAAAATAGAGACTGGGAGTCTGTATTCTTATACTAGATACGTGGACTACTCTGGTTTATTAACACTCATCACATGATAGTTCTATCACCATCCATATGGGTTCCATCACTCTATTTTCAAAAGGAAGAGGACTGTCCACTGTTATCAAGCTGGGCTTATTTATTTTGGGAGAGATTTATGAAGCTCTGAGCACAACAAACCAGATGGGAACCAAGAAACCATTTCTTCATCCCCATTCAACCTCGACAACAGAAAACATTCACTTATGCTTTGAGATTATGCTCCCACTGCAATTTGCACTACATCCTGATTAATTATGGGCTCTGCCCGTTCAGGAAACGGCAAATCCAACCCCGGATGAGTTACAACAGAGTTTTCCACATGCCTTACAACTAACAACTGTCTGTAGGTAAAAGATAAACAAAAGATAAATAAATTAGAAATAAGAATTCTGCTTCATAGTTTCACCAAAAAAGCTAAATTCCAAACAGAATTACAAATATATATGAAATGGTAGCAAGTAGTTTTTCATTACACCCTTTGCAGTGTGGGAAATCACCTTTAAATAACATTAAACTATGCTATAATTTATGGAAACATTTAAATTACAGCATGAAACTCAGTATGACTTTTTGAAAAAAAGGAAGCAATCTACTTGTATCCATTTTCCCGATGTTTCATCATTTTTTTTCTCCTTAGGACATTTTTGGTAGTTTAAAAGATCATGAGCTAGGATAGCACTGGATATTACCAAATAACCAGTGGGCAGCACATGACTGCAGTCAGGCTCTGTATTTGTGCTCTGACAGTAGGGACTATCCATATTGGCCTACACATCTTTATAAACATAGGGCCTTGACTGTGAAGACCAATTCTCTAGCACTAGAAATGTTAAACCATAACATTTGCTAATTTCAACTTGGTTGTTTTTTGTAAAGCAGATACGAGTTTCATCTGAGCAGCTCTGCAACTTAGAGTAGTTGTCTAGGGTAAACAGAACATCAGAAATATTGTTGAAAAAAGTATTTATTCAATGAAAGATAAAATAAGTGACAACAAACTCTTCATCTACTATGAGTGAAGAGGGAGGGAAAAACAGGTATCACCAGAGCAAATAACAAAGCTCTACAAAAAAGGATATTGTGTTTCCTCTCATGACTGTTTTGTTAAGATGCACATCAGGGGCATAAAACCTCCATACTATGAAACATGATGCTTCTCTGGAAACAAATTTCCATTGTATGATCAAAGGAGGCGAAGTGCTGAGGTGTGAGCCTGGTCAAATTGATCAAAGAGCTTTGCTTCCCACATTAAACCACAGGCTTGCAACTTTTCTTTGTGGCTTTGCAAAAGTGTATGATCAGTGACAATCTTTCGTAATTCTTTTAGGAATCATTACTATATTAATCAGATACACTCCAAAAGCTTTGAACTTTATGATCAAAACTTTATGTTATTGCCCCTTCCTTGAGAACACACTGATGTTCTGCACTGTTACAACACTAACTGATGTTCTATGCTGTTACATCTTGTGCTGGTGAAAAGCAAATTGGACAAGGCTATCATAACATATTTTTATCTATGATTTCTGAATTCTTTCAGCTTAGGTTCTGTAATAATTTGACAAGTCAATATGAAACTTCTGAGGTTCGTTTTTCAAATCAGGTATCTAATATCTGATAATGTGCCTACTGAACCAGAGGGAGTCCTTTTGCTGATTTTAATAGGTCCATGAGCATATTCATCCTTGTGTCCATACACAGCACTTGCAAACAGTCAGTCTTGCAGTTGCATAGACAATTCCTATGCAAAATTATTCACTCTTCAGTAATACAAATAATATGCTTATAAACTTCAGAGCTGTAAGCTCAAAGTCTGGAAGTGATGCACACTCTCCTTTATCTTTTCAGAGAGGCTTGGGTTAAGTACTTCGATATTACACCCTAAAACATCACATCAAATCATTTACCTGCTTATCATATACAGAGCCATGAATAAGAGAAGAGGTCTCAGAAGTAAAAGAAGTGTTGGCATAAAAAATGTTAATCCTTTAGTAAGTCAGAGAAGGAATTTCTTTGGAAAAAAGGCAAAAACAATCTTCTGAGGAAGTGACCAGATAATACTGGAAAATACTTTCTTCATAAATTATGATTACATTAAAATGGAAATATTTTAAACTCGAGGAAATTTTTGACAGACTGGAATTTTTGTCCTTTCTCTGGCTAATTTCAGAGGAACTAATGGAAGGAGAAACAGCCCAACCCACAAACTTGACCTTTCAATTGGAAAGGGACATTTCTCAAAAATCCCATTTCGTAAGAGAACTTTTGAAAGTGTTCACTTCAACTCAATTAAACCCATAATTTGGAAAAACTTGAAAATTTCTGCAAAATGCACCTGTCACTCCTCTGCCTTCCTATGACTTTTGCTTCCAATTTCACATTTCAAAAAAAATTCCTAATTTAAACAGTATGTATGGGAACCTACCCCAGCCAGTCTGTTTGAGAACATAAATTTAAGCCTAATGAATGGTGGCCTTTGAAGACACTTTAAATCAACACATAAAAGCAAGCTGCTTCTTCCTAATAGCCAAACATCAGTCAGAAGGACTCGGATGGATAAGCAATTCTGTTCTAATGATGGATAAAAGGTGACCTCATGTCAAATAAATGTATGAAAGACAGACTTCCTCTTGGAAGCTTCTTAGAAATAGCAACATTTATTATAGCATATTCTATCCAAAGGAGCTCATAGTCCTATGCTTACAACCCAATCTATGTATCATACACACAGCTTGTGCTGGAACACAGCAGCTACCTGACATTCACAAGATCATCTTTCTTTCTTCTTGTACTGTTTGTTTTTGGTAAAGCTGCTCTGTTCACTGCAACACACAGGTTGCCAGTGTATTTACCTAGTCATGCAGGATTTCCTTCTTAGCTGTATCTTCACATGGAAGCAACCACCCATTCTGCTCTGGTCTTTTTAGCTAGCTTGTTTATTATGGCTGGAAGAAAGTCCATTTTTTCAAACACCCTCAGTGTTCCTCAAATGTCTTCACACTTTTCACCTGGTTCCTGTTACATCCTAAAAGGGCTTGATAACTACCATTGCCTTTGCAGAGCCAGTCAGATGGATAGGCATCAGGTCAGGAGCCAAAACTAAATTGCTATGTCAGACAAGACCTCCCTCAGCAATTTCAGGTTCTTCTTAAAAGACCAGAGAGCTTTTCTCCCACATAAAGTACCAAATGAATGCATACAAGATTTTAAAGGCTAGGGAGATATAAACCTCTGCAAAACACCTACTTCAGAGTTTACCTCAGCAAATCTCGGGGAAACAGATGTAGTTCAGCTTCTAAATAAGCATCTATGAGAGGGTCAATAAAAATGTGCTAGTTGCTGCAGAAACATGATAGAAAAGTCCTTTACTGTGCTGAGAGAACGGAGTGAGGCATTAAAGTCAAATTATAGGTAATAAACATATTTTTAACACTAAAAAATATTTGAATAAAATAATTACCATTACATTTGGTTTTTCAGTAGTGAATTGCTAGAGAGGAAACCTGGACCAAGTTATGGTCAAAACAACAAAGTTTATTGCAAAATATTCAATTCCTATTTCTCTAGGAAATAGGTTTCAGGTTGTGTCATTAAAGTTACCCATACAGAATACATACATATATTCTTTACACTAAGACAGTTTTAAGTCTCTTCCTTTAGAAATCAGCAACACCACTGTCCACAGGGTATAACTGCATGGATAAGGCCAGATTTTGCCATGTCCTATGTCAGCTGCAAGATTCAGCACTGAAGAATTTTTGAATGGGAGGCAATGAGTCATGTTTCTGTGCCATGTTGCCAGAACTTCTTATATTTATTCTTTAGGAAAAATGGACTAGAGAACTCTCATGACTGGAAAGATGAAACGCCTCTCTCCTGCTCCTTCAGTTTCTCCTAACACTGCCTTCCTCAAGTCCCCAGCTCACTCCATGGCTCCTTTTTCCTTATTCTTAATTGCCATCTGTAGTTTTAGGCTAGCAACACTCATACTCCCATGAGTCCAGGCCAACCACTAGAAAGAACATTTGTAGCAATACTAGCACACACCACTGTAGCTATTTCTACATGCCAGCTCATAACTTCTGGCACAGAGAGTTGAATCCTCACACTTTGGTTTGCCAGGTCTGGTCTTCCCTTCTTGTGAAGCTGTATGTTCCTGCTGGCAGAGGTGGCATCAGTGAGAGGGATGGAGTCCCACCAGCAAGTTTCCAGCCACAGTGCTGGAGCATGCCCATAACCATCCCTACTCAGATGTTTCCGTTTTGAAGAAAGACTGATTTTGTTGAAGCAATTTTGCTTAGGTTACAGGAGGGATTTATCTCAAGAAGAGTCAGAACACTAAAAAAAACCTGGTTGCAAGGGATTTCTAAAGGTCAGAAAATCCATTCTGATCCTCCTCAACACACGACTTATTGCCAGCAACAAATGAGGTCAGCACAGACCTTATCCAAACTAGTCCTGAAACCCAGGATGGCAGAGCACACCATCCCGGCACATCTCATTCCTGAGCAGCATGAACTGCCTACGCAAGAAAGTTTTCCAAATCTCTGGTCTGAACCAGCCAAACCACAGTCCATGATTCTTACCCTGCTTACCACTAGTCACAAGCAACAAGATTGCTGGCTCCTTTGTCCAGCAATCCCTTCAGGAGGCTGGGATGGGTTTGCATGCAAACTGATGCTAAAGAAGGCGCACAAGCCTTAAAAAGATTTATCTGTTAACTGAAAACAAACCTTTTTTCTTTCCAGTATAAATGCATCTTAACTCTTCTTCAATCCAATACAGCATGTAACCCTGGTCTTCAACCCAAGTCACCAAGGACTCCTTTCACTGTAACAGAAACATTAAAAAGAAGAGCACATCCCATCTCTAGCTTCCTGTATCTTTGCAAAAATTTCCAGATAAAGTTAGAAGGCTTTAACATTTTTTTATCGTTGCCTGCTCCCAAACAGTCCTACCCTTCCATATTCTCTGAATTCACAGCAAAGGGTTTCAGCTTGCCAAGCAGCACTATTTCCACATGCAGTAACACCTCAACAACATTAAATAACAAGGCAAACCAAATCACATCTGCTCAGAACAGCAGTGAAGTTTTAACACATGCAGATTTGCTTGATTTGAGCACTTTGGATAAATTGCCATCTATTATGTCATCACTTAGACTGAGTGTTAACATCCTGGGCTGTTTAGATGTTATTTATCAAAATGAAGTGCTCCCAATTTAAGGGTACACAAGTAACTTTTCAGGAGAGAAGGAATAGCCCAAGAAAATTAAAATCAGAGCAGGCCTGGTTAGCTCTTGCCAGCAGAGGCTTTTTTTTCCTATTATTCATTTGGTATGTAGGTGTGCTGGATTCAGCTGGGGTAGAGTTTATTTTCTTCACAGTGGCTGGTGTGGGGCTGTGGTTTTTAGTTGTGCTGAACACAAGGTTGATAATATAGAGAACTTTTTGTTACTGCTTAGCCAGACTTATACAGAGCCAAGGCCTTTTCTTCTTTTCACATTGCCACACTGGCAAGGAAGCTGAGGGTGGCATGAGAGGTTGGGAGGAGACACAGGTTGGACAGGTGATCCCAACTGATGATGCCATACAACATTATGCTCAGTATATGAAGTGGGAGGAAGAAGGAGGAAGGAGGAGATATTTGGAGTGATGGCATTTGTCTTCCCAAGTCAACATTATGTGTGATGGCCGTACTCCACTGGAGATGGCTGAACACCTGCCTGCCCATGGGAAGTGGTGAATTAATTCCTCAGTTTTCTTTGTTTGTGTGCATAGATTTTGCTTTGAAACTGTCTTTATCTCAACCCACAAGTTTTCTAGCCTTTACCCTTCCAATTTTCTCCCCCAGTCCCTCTGGTAGGGGAGTGAGTGAGTGGCTGCATAGTGCTTGGTTACTGGCTGGAGTTTCACATCTTCAAAGCTGGATGCCATCCTTTAACTGGGGAATTCTAATGATTAAAATGCATCATGGGTGAACTCTGTATCACAGTAGCTTGTGCAGTTCCTGAGCTCATAAGAATGCAAACAATTCTCTTGATGATAACGTAATCTGAGCTAACTTCCTATGCACATATATGCTGTAACCAGCTCACATTTGAAAGCATATAAAGTGATGAACAAAAATATACCTTGTTGTATATAGCAAGGTATAGTCTGAACTCTGAAAAGCTTTTGGCTCTAACATGCTACAAATTTAAAAGTGTGTAAGGACAGCTAGTTAATGTAGCAGAGAGCCCTGTGTCCTGTAACAATGTCTAAAAGCAAGACCACGATGGAAGAACAAGTCAAGCATGGAGTGGCATTTTGCTGATATATTTCTGCAGCTTTCAGAATTTATATTTGCCATTTCACTACTAAATACAGTCTCAAGACTTACAGTATCCCAAACAGTAAAATCCAGTTTAATCACACACTTCATGAAAGCATACCTCCTTGCTTGTTTATTTTCATTACTCTGAATAGTTTAATAGGATTAGCAAACTTTATCATCATGCTATTCAATTCCAGCAGATTATTTCCCATATAATTTGTGAATATGCTGAATACCACTAGCACTTGGGCAGTTCTCTCCACCACCAAAACCAACTCTTTACACCTTTTCTCTGTTGATTATCTTTTAATTAGGCAGCAGTACGCAGGGCACCATTCCTCTTAGATCTGGACAACTTACTTTCTTGGTGAGAAAGTCTTTTGCCAGCCAAAGTAGAAGATCTTAGCCAAACCACCCTATCCACAGGTCCAGTGACATTTTCAAAGAGATGCAGAAGACCTGAGAGAGAACTTCCCACTGCCTTCCTATAAACATCCTGTTTATTTCAATTCACTGTATCTGTGCAGCATTAATTGCATCCTTTCCAAGAACAAAATTTAGGTGCACAAATTTAGGTGATTATTTAGAAAAAGGTATTAACAAAAACTTGCTAACAGTGAAGTCAAATGTTTTGTGCAGATAGCAACAAATGAGTCATGTTTTTTTTGCTCTTTCAAAAAAGAAAAAAATTTGCTTTGTGCACAAACTTACTATAATCAAGAATAATGTGGAAAAATTGTGATAGGATTATTTTGCATGAAACACATGGGGCTGGAAAAATTCAATATAGCACTTGTTTAAAATAAGAATCCATAGCCTGTTTCTTGGTAATTTTATATGCAATAATAACAAGAATCTAGTTTTGTAAGAAATATTCACTGTGCTGTATTTCTTAATAATTGAAGCTTACAGAGCCCTGTAGCTAAAGAAAGCCCATACTGTACAGAAATTTGACAACATCCTGTTTATTTCAAAAAGGACTTCAGGTTGCCACTGGGTAAAGAAAATTTGAGAGCATTTGTTGAATATTTTGCTATACAAATGCAGAAACTGTATCTGAATAGCCTAAGCTCCAGTAACAGGGATGACTTTTAAATTGCCAAGATAACATAAATAACAGCTGTAAAAACAAACAGCCTAATGGTCCAATCCCAGCTGCAGTGATTACTATACACTGACTGACCAGTTTCAGGATCTGTCTCTTGCTATTTATTCCTCAACTGTGGGACAAATCCTTCACTAGCTTCTCTAATCCACGGAGGCACGTATCTAGCTCGCAACAGATTTTGCTCACCACAAAGTTTGAGTCAAATATCCAGACTAACTGCTGTCAAACCTTGGACTCTGTAGTCTGAGACCTAACCCTGCTCCCAGCCAATCCCCCAAAACACTCATGTGGATTTCAGTCATGTGTGGAGAAGTCCATAACTTCTCAAACTTGACTCTGGTTCAGTTTTGTCTCCAAGTACTGTTACAGCATGCTGTAGATTTGTATAAAACATGTCTGTGGCTATTACTACTTCTCTTTTTGTTGTTTTGTTTGGGTTGTTTCGTTTTCGTTTTTCACTGTCTTTCCTGACCTGAAAGCAAAGCACTTCACAGATTCTCCATCAAATACCAAAATCTCTGGCATGCAATTAAATAACTCACATCAGCATTTCCATCTCTAAAATACTGAAAAAAAAAATAAAAAGGAAACAGAAGTCATATGAAGTTCACCTTTAGCCCTATTTATCCCCAATCTGAATACACATCCAGGAAAAATAATAGGCATTTTCCTAGGATCGCCAGTCACAAGGGAAAGAGCATAAACTTCACCTCTGGTCTATTTGATGAGTTTTATTATGTCAGAAGAAAGTGAAATCAGACACTCATCCCCAAGTTGCAACAAGAAGAATTTGAAAGGAGTATTTAGAAAAGTTTGCAAAACTACAAGTTGAGAAACAGAAAACAGTAATTTGAGGATAATTTGCCATGTTCAGAGGGGGTTCTTTAACCTCACATGTGACAGAACAAACTGCTTTTCTGCAGGCAATTTTACTCCTACCATATCACGAACAGTATTTTACTTTCTTTGAAAAATTACGTGTTCCACATTGGTACTTGATTTGAGCATGCATCTTTACTTTTTTTGCCCCCTCTGCTCTTTTATTTGTTTTCTCTATTTTTGACCATTGTGACTGTTAAGCTGAAGGAGTCTTGCACTTTATGTGACCAGAGCCCACCACCACAAGAGTTCAGATTCTGTGAACATCTCAAGACTTTCTGCACTAAAAGTCACATCACTGTCACCATCCTTCTAGTCTGGATCTTAAACATCTGTGTTTGTATTTTGACTTTTCAGTGCCATTCCACATAAAATGAATGGCATACTAGTGTGCAAGAAATAAAATAAAAGTTCACTTACTCACCTAGACAGCAATAATTTTCCTTGAAGTTTCAAATCAGCAGCACAGTCATCAGATTGACAGTTCCTCTCAAAAACAGTCTGTGAAAAAGACAGGAAAGAACTGTTAAAACACAAAAAAAGTAAGATCAGAATTCAAAGAAGGAACATGCTTGGATGAAATAAAAACAAGCCCGAAATCTGTAATACAGGGATATATGGTGTGAGTGTTAAGGAAATACGAGATGAGGCAAATCTTATCTCTGTCAGAACTGGTTTTATTATCTTCTAACTAAACTAAAGTTTCATCAAAAGCAGACTCTCATTCAGAGGTTTTCCTCAATCCATTCTCCCTTCTCATCTGACAAGAGTAACTATTCATACAATATTTCTGGCATTCTTCTTTCTCTTCCCCAGATATGTGCATGAAAATGAATCAGAATATGAAGTATTTATGAAACTATTTTCAGTCCTAAGGATTGCAAGTGAGGCAATCATACTGCAAACGTTTCCTTTAGATTTTATATTTGGCAGGAAACATTTCTGCCATCATGCAAGCAGTAGAAAATTACAAATACTGTTATGTATCAGTGATACTCTCAAATAATGGAACCACTGTCAATCTTGTGAACTCTGGTAATACTGAGGAAATGTAACAGATTGAAAAAGCTAGGAACTATGAAGGGACAACATATGGGAATACTATTTAAGTGGCAGTAGTTTGCCATGGCTAAATGAGACAGCCACCAGAAAGTGAAAGAAGAGAACAGGAGCATGCTCTCGGCATCAAAGAAACCCAGATGCCATTAAGATCATGGTTACTTAACCCTGTGTTTAGACCACAGACCAATACCTTTCTAAACATAAGGCTAGACTTTTCAGGCTGGAGAACTCATTCTTTCAGAAGTATAATGATCTTCTGCCTACCAAATATTCAAATACCCAATATGAATGTCACTGTTCAACTAGGAAACCTGACAATCCACTTATCTCTTCCTTTAATATGAATGTTCCTTTCTACAGGCTTCATGACTTTTATTACCAAAGTAAATATATTTCCATCAGTCAAGGACAGGGAAAATCTGTGCAGGACACACGTAATGGTCAGACTGGGCTGAAGAGACAGAGAAGGCAAAAAAATGCAAACTGTACTGAGTTAGTACATTTTTTAAGAGCTCTGCCCAACTGTATCAGGACTGCAAAAAGACTTGAATCTTAAGCCCAGAGGGCATAGAGACTTCTAGTCCTTTGCTTTCCAGGAACATTCTTGACTAAGCAGGCAGCTTGTTCTCCTTTTTCTATGCTGTCTGAGCTCCCAAAAAAGGAGTGAATGTTTATGTAGTTAATTGTGATGCTGGAAGGGATTTTGCCTTTTTGCTTTTATATTTCCTTAATATATATTCATAGCTCTATTCTTGCATAGTTATATAGTTCCTAGCTAGTCCCAGTACCTTTTCCTACCTTTTTCCTTCCCTGATAGACAGAAGGACAAAACACATTCCAGAGGCTCCAAGCCAAGGGATCTAGGGCCCCTATCCTATCCTGGTTCTTCCTGGGAGCCAAGGTTGAAACTAGCTCTTCAAGACACATTTTCATAAACAAAGTTTAGTTCCTATCTAAGAAGGGAGGATTTAGAAAAGGGTTGAATCCCTTTCCCCCTGAAAAGCGGGAACCACCGTACAACTTATGTCTCTAACTGGGTATTTTTATTAGTTATGCTAATTTTCTAAACTTAAAAAACTGTTTTCACCTTGTGCAGAGGTGGGCATTTTCTGTGTCTGCCCCTGGAGGCCTCCAACAGCGACCAGCCTTTATATTACCTCCCATACTAATATTGTCTTGAAAGTGTGTTGTTTTATTTCTAGGTTCTTGAAGGCATCAGTTTCATGACAGATATCAAACTTATAAAAAAAAAAAAGTAGGTTGTACTGTGTTGCAAAAGAAGAAAAGGTGGAAGGTGACCAGCTCATCCAGGCTATTTACTTTGCTCTTTCATTTTTCTTTCCTATCTTTTGCTTTCTCAGAAGTGAAATTTTTTTTTAGAATTAAGAAAGGAGGACTGAATTTGCCCTTCCTCCTTTATAAAGACTACACAATCAAAGCACAGGAATAATCCTGAGACAGGAACTGGCACTAGGCCTCCCTCTCAAACATGGCACATTTCAGAGGTATAGTTTCAAAAGTCCTCAGAATTAATCTTCAAACCACTGTAGTAGTTTCACATAGGAAAGACGACTTGGTAACCCTCAGAGAAGAAAGAATAATAAACTGTAAAAAAATTCTAGCCTTTCAGTTTCTCTGTTTGAACTGCAGAAATCTTGGCAAAGTGAACACAGCAATCAGACATTATCTGTACTTTTCAAAATATAAAATACTGTAAGTACATTTAAGTAACTATCTAATAGTCTTATCTAATAATCTAATAATTTTCTAACTAAATCTAGTTACCATTACTCAGAAAGAATGAACAAATACTCCATTTTCTAAAATCACTCAGCATGTATCTCTTCCAGCATATCAGGTACTAGGGAGCAAGCTACTTCGAAATACATTTGGAGTATTTTCTCATGTCATAGATAGGTTTCTACACAACATTGGGTTGGGAGAAAGAAATAAGGAGGGTGAATTCCAAGAGCTGTAGCTGTATAGGAGTGAACTGTTTGCTTCTATGGAGGATCTTGAACCTGTTCAGGTTTAGGGGGAGCTCTCTCACCTCAAAGCAGCTGGCTGGTCTGAGTTTCCAGTCCAACAGGTTCCTAGGACCCGTGGATGCAGGCATAACAGATTCAGCAGCCCAATTCCAGGTTAATGACATCTCTGGACTATTTTGCTATTTTCCACTATTTCACTCATCTACCCAGACTCTACTCCACCTTCCCTTTTTGTATGTCTTCTAGAGTCTTGAGCCTCCAGCTTCTTACAGTCTATTTCTTCCATTTTCTTCTCTGCTAACTTGAGCCTTTCCTTCCCCACCCTTTAGATGCTTCTACCTTTCAGGCTGACTAATTCCTGGCTGTTTAAATCCCTCCTAAACAATTAAGAAGTAAACTCACTTGAAGGCATCATAGCATTTGTGAACACTGCTTATATGTTGTTACTGTGCCTTACTTGGTCTACTTGAGCTGCAATTTCTTTGGGCCAGAAACTGTACCTAACTTAACACTGCATCTTGTTAGAGCAGGAGTCCATTCCTGGGTTATGGCGCAGACCCTACTACAACATCACCACTAATTTTAACTCTAAGCAATTTTTAAAGTAGTTGCAGCTTTACAATACCAGCTTTGAGGATTTATAAAGCTCTTTAAATATTAAAATTGTTGAAGAAGGTAATCCATGGGTTGTATGTGTTATCCACAACTGAAAAAAGGAAGTAGGGCGAAACTAACTGTGGAAGCAGTTCATAATTTTTGCTTTTACTGTTACCCAAAGCAAAGAGGAACAATTCTGAACAGTGGTTTTATGAAATTTAATTGTATTCTACTAACATGGTTTCAAGTACCTCACAGATTTGAATATATCAGAGATGGCCAGGAAGCTGCCTTACATAAGAAATATATACATGAAAAATTGAGGAGTACAAAGTCAGGGGGGGAGATCAGGGCAAAAACTGTCCTGAAAAACACAGCTCCATCTCTTATCCCAAAGTCATCACATAGTTGTCTAGCATTTTCACAAGAAAAATAGGTGTTTGTCTGCTCAGTAACAGGGACAGGATAACCTCAATGCTTCTAGGACATGTATTCACTGTATAAACACAAAACTAGTTCAAAGTTCATTCTCAGTGAGTCTGTCAGACTTCCTGCTATCACCAGATGTACAGCAAAGCAGAGACAAAACCCAGCATTTCCAGGGTTCACGATTCCTCTCTGCACTCTCTCCACTGCTGCACAGAACGCAGCATCTATGGGAAATTGTTCCAGAGCAGTTCCCACCAAGTCATCAAACTTTCTTGACAAACAGAGTTTTCTCAAATTCTGCATGGCAACTTTTCTGAGTAAAAAAAAAATTATGCTCCTTGGGAGGACCAGTAATGTGACAGATTACTGTCATGAAGGGTTAGGAAAGATGGATGGCACCCATGTCCTCCAGAGGGTAAGCCAAAAAACCTACATTAAAGTACACTCATAATAAAAAGTGAATGTACACATCTGTACACAATCAAACCTACAGTAAGGAGAGATCTGGAGCTGATCAGGAAGGGAATACATCTATATAGGTAGTCAGATCAGGCCTCAGAGGAAGTATCTTTGTGTCCATTATGCCTCTTGAAGAGGCACATTTTGTGTTAAAGGCCAGGGGTGAATGTAGGAGAAAGTAGAAGAGGGATAAATCTCTAGTTCCTGCATCCTAAGCCATCCTAAGCATAAAGCTGCTGGGTATTGGGCATGCAGATATTCTCCTTTTCCTTCTTGCTGGTAGTGGACTCTATTGAAAGGTGATAGGAGGTTAAATAAGAAAGAGCCCAGTTTCAGCCTTTATGATCGGAGGTCTGTGCTCTGAGGAAGATGATCTGTGATTTCAAACCAGGCTTACTAAACTGCTTCACTTACTTGCAATGGTTATCTAAAATTAAACAAATCCATGTTTCTGGAAGTAGGGAAGAGAACAGGAAACATAAAAAATAAAAAAGCTCCTGTGCCACTCCAGCCCACAGAAAATACGGCAAGTCTTTCAATAAATAAAGGGGGAAAATAGCTTTTGTAAATATTCTAATATCAACCTACCAAAATTCAGGAAAGCAAATGGAAATTTCAGGTTGTAGCCAAAATGTACTATCAAGAATTTGAGAGGTTGCCAGCAGTATTCTAAGAGTTCTGCCTATGCTTTCACAGAAAGGGAGAGCGACAGCTGAAGGTCAATATTTGAAGAGAAGGGAGAAAAACAGAATTCTCAAAAGAACCCTTGAAAACATGTCATTTTATGGACTGGATAAGAGAACAGTGATTCACTATAGATCAGACTTTTAACGACTTCCTCACACATCAGTCTATAAAAGGTTCAGATAGCATCCCTTAAAAAGTGGCAGAGCTGGCCTCTGTTATCTGAGGATCTATTAGTTTAATTTCATAAACTGTGCCATGGACTTCTGCAGGAACACTTGGGTTATGCAAAATTATTTGGGTTAAGAATACAGTGCTTCAATCTCTACACTGACTTCCAGCAAATTGTCACCAACCCTATGGTATGCGCAGAGATGACTTAGCAATTAGATCATGCTAGTAGCACAAAAACAATTTAATAAGGGGGCTTGTCATTCTAATAACTCTTTAGTTATTAGGTATTGATGCTATCTGATTATAAACATGTTATCTGGTGAAGCTGAGTTCCTGGCTCTTATGTAGAAACCAGGATATATGATCCAATTTTCAACTGCTGAGCTGTAAGCAACTCTCAGTAACTTTTTTAAGAAGTGTTTTCTGTTTATAGCTTTACAAACCAATTACATCAATGTGCCTAAATATAGATACAGGAGCTTGATTTTAGACCTGAATTTATTTTGATTTTAAACCTTCAAGTTGCCTGAAAAATAAAGCTATTACCTACATGTCTACTGACCGCAGAAAAAAAATAGACTGATTCCCTCAAGGCATCCCATGCTTTACTATACTACCTATGGAAACATAAGTTTCCATAATTTCCAATGTTGTGTAGAAACCTATCTATGACATGAGAAAATACTCCAAATGTATTTCGAATACATTTATATATGCTGCTGAGCCAAACACAAAATAGCTGATTTAAGTATCAGAAGAGCAATTATTACTGTGAAAAACATTCCAGGGTTTCGTCAGATGTACTGGCTAAAATGATGTTTTCCACAATACCCCTAACTGAGTGGCGGACTGAACATATGACAAAGGCATCAATACTAGGGGAGTGAAACCAGTGTGTTGGTACTGCACACTGGTGCAGGGGATGAAGGTTACCTATCAAGCTCCCTCAGCTCCACACAGACTTCATCAGAGCACTGGGTTTGAAGGCAGAAGGTAATAAGACCAGGCTCATTAGAGATGAGCATACCACTGTTGGGGGTGAAATCAATAGCCCAGCTGAAGTGCACCTCCACCAGCACACACAGACTGTGTAACAAACAAGAGAAGCTGGAAGCCACTGTGCAGCAGGAAAGCTGTGATGTAGTTGCCATCACGGAAAATAAGTGAGATGACTCACAAGACTGGAGTGCTGCAATTCATGGCTACAAGTACTTCAGAAGGTGAAATCTTTGGTAGGTAAAAAACTGTCTGTATAGCTGGACCCAGAGACTAAATCTGTTGCAGTCCAGTTGGCAGCCAGTTGCTCATGGTGCTCCCTGGGTTTAGGGCTCCTCAGTTTTAGGGCTGGTCCTTTTGATGATCTGTATGACGGCATAGAGTGTACCTTCAGTGAATTTGCAGGAAACATCAAATTGGGTGGAAGTGTTGATCTGCTCTCTACAGATAGACAGGGACAGAGCCAATCAATGGACTGACAAAAACAGCACGAGGTTCAATAAGGGGAAGTGCTGGGTCCTGCATTTGTGTCCCAGCAAGCCCATGCAGCACTATAAGCTTGGGGAAGAGTGACTCAAGTGCTGTTCAGCAAAAGGGACCTGGGGGTGCTCAGCATGAGCCAGCAGTGTGCCCAGGTGGCCAAGAAGGGCAATGGCATCCTGGCCTCTATGCAGAACAGTGTGGCCAGCAGGACCAGGGCAGTGATCCTGCACCTCCTGCTCTTAGCACTGGTGAGGCCACACCTCGAGTACTGTGTTCAGTTCTGGGCCTCTCACTTTAGAAAGGACATTGAGGTGCTCCAGACCATCTCCAAGGAAGGGCAACAGGGCTTGTGAAAGGTCTTGAAAATGTGTCTTATGAGGAATGACTGAGGGGCTGTGTTTGTTGAGAAGAGGGGCTCAGGAGGGACCTCATTGCTCTCTACAGCTACCTGAAAGGAGGTTGTAGTGAGGTGGGGACCAGTCTCTTCTATTGTGTCTGCAGTGGAAATGCCCTTAAGCTGAGACAGATGACTTTCAGATTAGATATTAGAAAAAGGGTGGTCAGGCACTGGAAAAGATTGCCCAGGGCTGTAGTGGAGTCACCATCCCTGCAGGTCTTTAAGAATTACCTGGATCTGGCACTGGTGTCATTTAGTAAACTGATGCTTTTTAGTGGTTTAGGGGTTACACTGGTAGTGCTGGGTTGATAGCTGGAACTGGTGATCATAAAGGTCTTCCAGCCTTGATGATTGTATGATTCTATGGCAGGCAGGGAAAAAGAGGTGATGGTGTGGGTCTGAATATTAGGGAGTCTTTCAACTGTCTATCAAGGATAATGATGACAAAGTTGAGTATCTGTGGGTAAGAATCAGGGGGAAGGCCAACAAGGCAGACATCCTGATGGGAGTCTGTTACAGACAACCCAACCAGGATGAAGAATGAACTGTGCTGTAAACATCTGGCTGATGTTTTACAATTGCTAGCCCTTGTTCTTGTGGGAGACTAACTTGTGGGATGTCTGCTGGAAACTCAACACAGTGGACAGAAGGCAGTATAGGAGGTTTCTCGAGTGTGTGGAAGACAACTTCCTGACATAACTGGTAAGGGAGATTCCCTGCTAGACCTGCTTTCTACAAACAGAGAAGGGCTGGTGGGAAATATGGTGGTCAGATGACATCTTTGGCACACTGATCATGATATAATAGAGTATTCAATTCTTGGTGAAGTAAAGAAGGGGTCAGCAAAACCTCTGCCTTGGACTTCAGGAGGGTAGACTTTAGTCTGTCCAGGACACTAGTTCAGAGAGCCTCCTAGGAAACAATCCTTAATAAGATGGGGGTCCAGGAAAGCTGGACATACTTTAAGAAGGAAGTCTTAAAGATTTAGGAAAACACCCTTCCTATGTGCCCAAAGATGAACTGGGGAAGAAGACCAGCCTGGCTGAACAGGGAGCTTTCATTAGAACTTGGATTTACGACCTTTGAAAGAAGTGGCAATTAACTCAGGAATGGTACATGAATGTCGTTATGCCATGTAGAAAAAAAATTAGAAAGGTGAAAGGTCAGCTAGAACTTAATCTGGCCACTGCTGTAAAAGATAATAGAAATGTTTTTTATAGATAAATGAACAACAAAAGGAGGGTCAATGAAAATCACCAATCTTTTTTGGATGCAAGGGGATCATAATCACCAAGGATGAGGAAAAGGCTGAGGTACCTAAAGCCTTCTTTGCATCATTCTTTAACAGTAAGACCAGTTATCCTCATGGCAACCAGCTCCCTAAGGTGATAGACAGAGACCGGAAGCAGAATAGACCCCCTGTAATCCAAGAGGAAGCAGTCAGGCACCTGCTGAGCCACTTTGATACACACAAGTCTATGGGACCAGATGGGATCCATCCTAGGCTGCTGAGAAAGATGTCAGAATAACCGCTCTCCATCATTTATCATCAGTCCTGGCAAACTGGGGAGGCCCCAGGTGACTGGAAGATAGCCAATGTGATACTCATCCATAAGAAGGCCAAAAAGAAGATCCAGGAAACTAAAGGCCTGCTAGCCTGACCTCGAGGCACAATAACAAAACTGACCATCTTGAGTGGGATCATGATGCCGGTTTGGGTTTTGCCCCTTTTTTTTATATGTTCTCTGTATTCTTTGCACATATATTTGTAGCTCTGTAGCTTATTGTACTAGTAGTTAATTTTCCCAGTACTTTTCCATGGCCTTTCCTTAAGCAGAAAGACGAAACAAATTCCAGAGCTATAAACCCCAGGAGGTGCAGGGCCCCAGTACTATCTTGGTTCTTCCTGGGAACTAAGATTGAGAACAACTCTTTGAGACACATTTCATAGACACAGCACAGCTAGAGCTGACAGGGGGACTCCAGAGAAACGGCTTGGCCTGGGGGGGAATTGCATCACCACTTGTCCTCCTAATTGGTGCATTTTACCAATTATGCTAATTTCCTAAAACCTGTAAAAATGTACTGATCTCTATAGGGGTGGGTTTTTGCAGATATTTTTCCATAACTGCCTCTGAAAACCTTCCGATAAAGATCCACTCCTTACTAAAATCACCTCAAGTTTCATTTCCAGGTTAGGAAAGGCAACAATCACATGGCACATACAGGACAACCAGGGGATTAGGCCCAGCCAGAACAGGTTTAGGAGGGGCAGGCCCTGCCTAAACAGCCTGATCTCCTTCCATGGCCAAGGTGACTCACCTTGTGGATGTGGGGAAGGCTTGTGTACCTGGACTTCAGCAAAGCCTCTGACACCATCTCCCACAGAACACTCCTGGAAAATCAGGCAGCCCATGGCTTAGACAGGAGCACTCTTTGCTGGGTTAAGAACTGGCTGGATGGCCGGGCCCAGAGAGTGGTGGTGAATGGTGCTGCATCCAGTTGGTGGCCAGTCACCAGTGGTATTCCCCAGCTCTCCACTATTAGGACCAGTCCTTTTAAATATACTTACTGATGATCTGGACAAGGGGATCAAATGCACCCTCAGTAAGTTTGTGGACAACACTAAGTTGGGTGCTAATGTTGATCTGCTAGAAGGTGGGAGAGCTCTGCTTATGGTCTAGACAGGCTGGATTAATGGGTTGAGGCCTATGGTATGAGGTTTAACAAGGCCAGTGCTGGGTCCTGCACCTTGATCACAACAACCCCATGCAGTGCTATAGGCTGGGGAAGATTGTAAACCAAACTTTTCCAAGGAAGGAGGAAAACTGAGGAAAACTACAGGGGAATTAATCCATTTCACTGAGTGGAAGACTCTGGGCTAGCTCATGACTAGCACATTGCCACTTGTCAAGCCATCTAAGCCAAATGCAGTCATTTGTCCACTATTTCAGATGACCAAACTCATCAAGAGCAGAAGAGATACCACTGAAGGGATGGCAGAGGGAGGAATATAAATTGCTTTCAACAATTCCACTCCAACCAAAGGGAAGACAATTGCAATTAGGCAGGAAGGATGGCCCATGAACTCTGCAAGAATGTAATTTGGGAGCTTGCCCTGCTAAGGAAGAAGGAGTTTTGTGGCAAGCTATTTCATATGGAACACAGCAATTAGATTGATCCCTCCAGTCTCCCAAGGACTTCCAACATCCCTAGGTATAACTCAATTAATCTTCAAATGTACCACCTACCCAACTACTGACAGGTGCACTAAGTCACTCAGCTGCACCAGGAAACTGAATTGCCCTTGCCTCCAAGACAGGAGCATTTGAACTCCTAACCGATGCCTAAGAATGCAGTAGTTGGCATAGGTTAAAATCATGCCATGAGCCACTTCAACAGCTTGAAGGTAGAATAAAGGTAGAATAAAGATGTCATTCCAATGCCAAGAAATGTCATGGGCACGGCTCAGCTTGCAGACAGTGACATGACCTGACTCAAGAAGGAACACAGAGATCTCTACTTGGAGAAGACACCACTGACAAACCTGGACCATGCTGTATGTATGAACACTGCATTTCACTCTGTCCAGATCTGTCATTTCTTTGTTCTCAGTATGAGATTGAGGTGCATGTGCATGTTTTAAAATATGGAATGGCATTATTTGTGCAGCAAACCAAAAATCACTGGATGTGTTCATAAATCATCTTCATGAAAATCCTTCTAAACTTTCTCAAGCCTGCCAACCAAGCTATTTTGTTTACTTAACCAGCTTTTCAAAAACAAATATTTCAAAAAACAGACTGCTGTTTTAAAAGGGTGAAGTTCATCCAAGAAATATGCAGTCTCATTCACCCAGCAGTGCAACACTGGGCACAAATTTTCACTGCAAGTTAGTGGAACAGTAGGAACACAAGGTTGCAGACATTTTCTATCTCTTCTTTTAACTAACAGTTTTGGCACTCACAAAATCCTGGAGACAGTGACACAACTAAATCTACTGAGAATATTTTCCTAAAACAAAATGGTATCTCCATCTACATAATAGTTGGTGATTTTATTATAATATTTAGAACAGGCAGAATTCTAGCCTATCACACTTTGAACTCTAAGATACATTACTGCATACTACTAAGAACAAATCCCCACTGTATTTGGCAGAATAGCATTCTCCTTCTTGGTTAACATGTATTTATACAGTGGATATACAAAAATAAATGTTATAGTACAAGCCATTAACAAAGAACTAAGCCAAACCCAGTTCCACAGACACAATAATTTCCCTGAAGCAAGAAAACTTACTAACTTTTTCCTGTGGATGAAGGTAGCAACTTGATTTGGGAGGCAACAAAGAAGCTAATGGAAAGTCACTTCTTACTGGATCAGCAAGATCTAGGGCTTTTGAAAACAATACACAACCAGCCATATTTAAGGACATTAGTACTAACATTAACACTGATTTTGTCTACCTGACCTCACCATATCTTCTGAAAACAGAAAACATTGGAGTCTTGGACTGGACTTCCAAAAATGTAAGGTTCCTCCATAATCATTAGATTATTTGAAAAAGTAAATCCTTTATTAAATTAATTTTGGTTCCTACTGTCCCTTTTGGCCTTTCAAAACAATATTTACTTACAAGATAACAAGACTTCTGAAAGAGAATACTACATTCCAGTTTTCCCATGAACTTAGTCTTTGAGGACCCCAGCACCATGCGTCCAGGCTACTTCATCAGAGCTTTGTCACCATGAGTGCCACACTAACTCTGAAGCTCTTGTCATGTTCTTAGCTGAAAGCATATTTGCCAGCACACCCAGTGTCAAAATACTTTTCTTACTAATCTAAGTGAACAACATCTGGAAAACTAATGAAAAGGGATTGTTAAACTGGTTCCCTCCCATCCAAATTGCAAAAGAAAACAAGTCAGAGAAATTCCCAACATATTTTTGTCCCTGCTCTATAACCTCAGCATTTAGGTATTTTAGCATTGATCCGAGACTCGCCTGCAGGGCAAGATGTGACCTTTTGAATTTAAGTCCATTAGTAAAAAAAGCAAGAAGCTTTGTTCATGTAACACTCAGGTTTACAGCACTGTTAAAGTTCCATGCTCTCCACAAATTCCCATCATATTGTTGCAACAATACAAAATTCATATACAAACAGCCCCACAACCCCTCCTCATAAAAATAAGTCATTTTTGAATGCATCTTTCATTCATAAATCTATAAAAATAAAGCATACTTGAATAAAAATGCATGTGTATAAACTACAAGAAATAACCAAATACAGTTCAAACCACTTGGTTACATACTGAAGCAAATAAAACACTTTAGTTACTATTTTTTTTGAATAGTATTCAGGGACCTTATGAGCAGAATCAGAAAGTAATGCTACAGATGATGATGCTATTGTGTCAATAGAGAATGAACTTCTTAAGGTTAAAAACCTTAAGGATAAAAACCATTTACTCCAGACAGACTTTTCACAGCTAAAAAAATGGCAAGGAGGGGAGGAGAATAAAACCATGCTATTTCAGTATGGCATGTCTACAATAACAGCAGGAGTGGGTTTCCCTTGCCACGACTGGATGTGTGAAGTCCTAAGGAAAAGAGGACAGTTGAGTCAGGCAAATTTTTTTGTTCTTCTGCCCACTGTTCTCCCCTCAGCTGCCATGGACAGTTGCCATGTCCCCTTCTGCACCAGCAAAAGCTTAACCTGGAAAGAAGTCCAGGACCAAGCCTTTCACAAGAACTTCCTACATTAAGGGAAGAACCAGAAGGCATAGGACCATTCCCATCTTTCCCTTCCCAGCACAAACACCCTGAAACAAGAAAGTGACCTCACTTTGTGTTGTCTAGCCTTGGAGGCACAAGCCTTTACTACGTCATAGAGCAGCACTGAAGTTAGCAACAGCAGAGATTGCACAAAAAGGCTACTGTGTGCAAATGACCCAGAGCTTGGCAATCCACTTTTAGAGCCACCTCTGCTGTAAGTTCAGCCACAGGCCTTCTTGGGAAATAATGTAGTCCAAATCTGACCTGATTCCTTTGTGCTATCTTTTGTCCTTTCTTCCAGCGAAGAACGGGCTTCAGAGCAGTTAGTTCCTTGCCCTCTTTTCCTCCTTCTATCACATGTTCTCCAAGGCTGTATGAAGCTTCAAATACAATTGGAGAGATGACGTCCTTGACTCTTTTCTGTACAAGAAGACAAACAGATATTTCACCTATGCATATAGCCAAGCAAGTTTCTATCTACAACAATTATACATTCAATTAAACTAGATAATTTAATTAAATATGCAATTAAACCAGATTCAACACTGCAGACCAGTTTCTCTACTTCCTTTTTCTTTCTCC
Source organism: Poecile atricapillus (assembly GCF_030490865.1). Lineage (NCBI taxonomy): Eukaryota > Metazoa > Chordata > Aves > Passeriformes > Paridae > Poecile > Poecile atricapillus. Next base: position 55,211,852 of record NC_081250.1, on the reverse strand, counting down.
AGATCAAGCAGGAATAAGCATATTACAATGAACAAGTCAGAAGTTTTAAAAAAAAATTTAAAGTTATTCTTTTGGGACCTATTCTTCAATACACAGAAGCAGTGGAATATTTTGCCCACCTATAAATCAAGTGGTTTTCAATAAAAATATTTTCTTTAAAAAGAAAAAAATAAAATAGGAAGCAATTAAATTATTCCTGCAGAAGCAAAGAGCAAATAATCTGAATCTCTGGGGTTTCAAAATCCTAGACTTTGACTGAGATCACCTCTAGTGAGCTCCACTCATTAAAAGAACAGAAAATTCCATCTTCCCTTGTTGTTTTGCAATATCGGTGAAATGAATGGATGAGCAAAGTTACTAATGTGGCTATAAAATAGGATTACAGATATGAACGGGCAAGAAAATCCATCTTCCAGTTTGTTTCTCAAAGCAAAATTTACAGTTTCCTCCATCCTCAGCACAGCAACACTTTCAGTTTGTAAAAGAAGAAAGTTTTTCAGTTTATTTGCTTATTGTAGGCTTCATACCAGATGTACAGAATGGTGCCATATTATTTGGCTGATGGGACAAAAGGATTGCCTTCTCTGGTTGCTGGAGCCCAAGCCACAAAATTCATACCATTTGTCACAACATGCAATGTCTAAATCCAGATTATGGTGCCAGGACAAAGTGCTCATTGTGCTCTGTTCAGTCCCGACTTCCAAAATCCAATTTACCAGAAAACCTAAGTGCAAATACTCTACCTTTTCATAGGCAAACATTCCTCTTAAATTTTAGTTACTTAAAAACATAGCATTAATTCAGCGCAGATGAAACTGAGGCAATAAATAAATCCCCATAAGTAAGCACATCAAACCTTCAAATGGGCCAACTCTCAATTTTGCCTTGCACTGGTTAGTGGGTTTCTCTGAACACAGCTCACCAACCACAAGAAGCAATTGAGATGCAATGCCATTAAAATTACATCTTCCAGATGTGGGAAACCTGGGTACTAACTGGCTTTCAGACCACCCTGTTTGATCTGCTTCAAGACAACCATACCTCTCCAATATGTTGACTGTCCACAGATCTCTGAAGTCAAAATTAGCGGCTAACCAAACTCCCAAATTATGGGTTAGCTGGATGAATAATAGCAAATATCAGACTGGATGACATTTGCCCTCCTGCACCTTCAGCCAGCCCTTAAATTCCCTACCCTAATATGAATATCTGCCAGTACTCTGAAGTTTAGACTGTACATTGCTTGGAGCAATTTGTGCTTTCTTGGTAAAGAACACTGATCAACAACAGACATAGCAGCAGTGGTGGTAGCTTGATGTCTTCACCGTCCTATAAAAAGGACTATGGATGATCTGCAGCACTTTTAATTGTCTCAGCAGAAGAGACACTCGTGCCTGCAGCCTTTTCCTCAGTCCCATCCCCAGAACTGGAACTGTACCATACTGAGACTACTAAATAATGACACTACAGCTCACAAAGATAGCTTTGCTCTCAGAGAAAATCAAGTGTATTAACTTAAGTGAGGATTGTTATCAGCCTACGTGAAGACTTTGTATACAAGAAGAAACAAGACCATAAAAGAGCATGCCATACAGCAACAGTCAAACACAAAGAGGCAGGCAAATTGCCAACTAATCCAACTGTATGCAACCAACTATATAAACACACAACAATAAAAATGTACACAGTGGGTTAAATGAAAATCCACCTACCATTTTTGTAATTTTACTACTGCAGTATGTTAAGAATAAGTACTTAATCACTTCTATGTGTCTTAATATGGTCTTGCAGGGTTCAGACCAGTGCCCTTTAAAGTCAAAAGGTAAGTTTCCTATTGAGTTTGATGAATGTTGGTGTGAACCTTTATTTTTGCTGGTGTTCTGCTTGATTTTAGTGGTGAAATTCTGATTTCTCCATCACCACAGCCCTGGGAAATACATTTCACATACCCATTTATCTTTAAGTAAGGATAAAATTATGAATGCTGCCCAGTTATTAATTTTTCTACATGTTCAGTCCCTTCTGCTCACAATCCCTCAAAAACGAAGGCAACAGTCTGTGGCATTTGTCTTCAGTAAGACAGAGACAAGACAGTTCTGTCTCACAGGTGCACCACAGACTGTCTGGGATGTGAACACATAAAATGAATAATTAACATTTGTCCAACCACAATCTGGAAAAGTATTATTTTGGGCTATAAATATGATCAATTTCTTTCTCTTTCAGTCTACCCAAATGCGTTGCTTCCTGTGTTGAATCATATATTGATGACACAGCCTGCAGATTGCTTTTAAGTATTCCTGGTTTCTAAGAGGAAGCCAAAAGATTCAATGAGAATAAGGTCTGAGACAGACTGAAAAATCCTTCAAGTCAAGGAAACTGTACATTTTTTATATAAGTTGCATGATCCTAATGAACTGGATTTGTCAAGTGATATGATTTCCATGAGCAGCTTTTACCATTTGGTAATCACCATTTGACACCACAAGGCTGCTATGCTATGGAAGTGGTGTAGGCTAAAGACATTTCTGAGTCCTGAAAAAACTAAACTGGAAAATCATAGCATATGAACAGCACAGTTTCAGTAACTGAAAAAAAAAGCTTGAAGGGTACTACAATAAGTGTAATATACAAGGAGTTCAAATTATGAACAGAAACAACTATGCAATTAGGGTTCAATGAGTAACAGTCAGTTAATTTAAGTAATAAATACTTATTCTGTACAGACTGGAGTCACTGAATTGGTGCAAGTTTTCACTGTGCCTGAACTGGAAAGCTTACCCTACCCAACGTGATAACAAATGCTTGCTATGTCCTCTCACAGAAGAATCATCTCAAAGAAATTTTTGAATGTTGTGGCAGCAGCTGTACATGGCCACATATTCCTTCCATTTTTTTTTTCTCTGGCTTAGCAGAAGAGAAAAAAGCAAGAAAGCAAAGTCTCTGCCAGATTTATGACTGAATTTCTGTTTGACTTCAGTACCAAAAAGTCCTAAAAAATCTGAAAAATAACCAAAGAGCAATGATCAAATGTCATGTCTGTGATTCTGAATATAATTTGCAGTTTAAGATGGAGTGTGATAATTGTAAGAAATAATTTTTGTCACTTTTCATAGGCACGGCCTAAGGCACATCATGACAACACACAAATACAGAGTCCAACATCCTAAAGGCACACTCCCTTGGCAGGCAGCCACTGCCTTCTACAACCTTAACTTTAGGCTACCAAGAGCCCACACACATCAGGAATTCAAGCAAATTTTGCTGGAACAAGACAGAGCTTTAGTCAAGGGATAAGATTTATTCTACTCATGATGCAAAGTGGTTGCCAGACTGGATATCATTTCAGCTTTCTTTTGGCTCAGTGCCACAGTACACTCAGGGGACTGTACACGAGCTCTATAAATCATCACATTTAATCCCCTTTCTTCAACAAGGTGAAAGTCTCCAGCAAGGACTCTAGAGAGTGCCAAATTCCATTTTTAATTATGGCCGAAGGGCTGAGAAATAAATTGAGATGTAAATAATGCCCACAATCTACAGCAGGAATAAAGGATGAAACACGGCTCTTTAAAGGAATGAATATGAACAAATTTTCAGCAGCATCATCTGACGAAATACACATAATCATCAAGATGACTTCAACAGTTCTTGGTGCCATGTCTTTCTGGAGTTTCTCTTTTCCTTCTCTGTGGGAAAGTTCTCTGATCTGTCGGGCCTTTTTTCTACTCCCTCTGACTTGATCCTCAGGATTTTAACCCATGCATGAATTCCAGAGCTTTTACTGAATTCAGCACAGCTTTTCAGTACTTCTGAGAAATAAGTTCTGTTTAGTTAAATGACAGAGAATGAATTCCAGAACCTGTTTTTTAAAACACTCAGCTTGAAACTTATAGTCTAAATGTATTTATTTCAGGTGTTAAATAATAAGCTCTAATAATAGACTAGGAATTTTTATAGGCTTAAATACACAGAACAAATTTGACAATCCAAATTTAACAGACAACATATTAATGCTGCAAAATGTATGAAAGACACTGTGCTAATGCTAATCCAGCATACAACTTTAATCAGATCACAGGTCGCTTCCACATAAATCCTCAACTCAATGTCAAGAGATAAATAGTTCCCTGATCAGAGATTTCAAAAATTACTCAAATGTCCACCAGCCTGCAGAAACAAAAGACACTACTGCCACAATCTATCGAATGAAATCACTGCTGTAGGTCTTAATAAACATACATTATAGCTTATGAATCGATAAGATAACAGTGCTTGACTTTAAAATGAACTATCTTCTCCTGTTATCTCAGTCTCCCTCTCTAAACTGTGAGTCATCCAGGGTGCAAAGTTTAAAAGCCATGGAATTCAGTAAGACTACTAATTAGACATATTGGCTTTTAACTTGAGGACAGATTTTCATTCATTTTAAATGAATGAATGTGTACATGTCATTCTAGTACGTGAAAATGAATAAGGAACAACTTAACTTCCTTGCCCTGTTCCTTACTTAGAACTCCAAGTTTAGATACTTTGGTGGTAAGTCCTAGTGCAAGCTAATACTTTCAGCCACCTACTACGCCAAAGAATAACAACCTTTGTCCTCACAAGAGCTTTCCACTGTCCTCTGCTTACTTTGACAAAGATATTCTAGGACTTGTAAAAAGTTATTTTGAACTGGCATAATTTTAGAGTTTGTGTCCCCACTGCAAAGGCATAGATAACATAGTCATGACAAAATCAGATAGAAAAGATCTAATTTCCATTACACACAAGTTGGGGATTTTTTAATACATATATTTTTTAAGGTTTTAAGATGTTACTGTAGTTAAGAGGGGGAAAAAACCCAGCTGCAAACTCTTTCCAGGAAAAGAAACACAACTAGAAGTTTATTTGATTGGTAAAAGCTCATTTACAAAGTTACAAGTGAATTTTTTGTCAAATTAATAGTATATGAAGGCAATCAGGGCCTAATGTTTCAATCATATGTGCTACTGTTTTAAGATCTTGTGACAGCCACAGTTCAAAAAGTAGTTGAATAGCCTTTGTTGCTAAACTTCAACTATTACTTAGACCTACTAAGACTTCTGAAGAATCTCAAAGTTTATAACAGGAAAAAAAAAAAAAAAAGCAAAGTATTTGCAGGGTGTCACATGCCCTAACGTTATTTAGGGTTAGTGTTTGAAAGTACAGGAGTATTTTCTTTATCCTCTTCCTAAATGCTTTACTCCAGGACACGACTGTTTCCATTAGGTCAGCAACTCCTCTTGGCACACAGGCTGAAAAGTGAAAAGATGTCTTGGGAAAGAAAAAAGCAAATCTTAAATCTAGTTAAATAAACACTAGGCGCCTGGGAGCCTGTATGCATTGAGAGAATACCCTGAGACACTGGGTGTCAAAACCCAAGCTGAGAACAGTCTCACTGTGAGCTGAAGTGCTCACCACTCTTGTGCATCTGGATTCCCACAATCAGCTGGCAAGTGATAAAGGTACTACTGATGTAGGCATGGGAGAAATTGCAATCAATAGTGCAAATATTCCATGTCAAAGGTTACAAAGGCTTAGCAATCATATACCATGGAAAATTCTCCCAAGGTAATCAGTAAGTAAAACTACTGCCTGCCATCCAAATTAGATATTATGTATTAGTGATCTCAGATCTTGATTTTCCAGCTCTGGACTAAAATGCATTATGTTATTATACAGTTTCATGTTCTTTTTACATATTTGAATGTCAGCTTTTTTATTGGACCTACTATTTTCAGTTATGTTTTTATTACCCACTCATTTTCTCTCTTTCATAGTTCACTTTCAGTCTTTCATTGTGGTCTTTTAGATGAAAACTACAGAAAATTCTTTGACTATTTAAAATCATGAAGAAAGCATGACACAATGGGTTTGACCGTTGACATGACCCTTTGAAGAAAACAGACACAATGGGTTAAAATACCCAGCTTTTTCCTTGTACCAGGCAAAGCAAACTGATCTACAATACATGACAAGACACCTGCAATACTAATAACAAAAAAATACAAAACCTTATAAAGCTGATGGGTATTTATGAAATGAAGATGTGAACCTAATTGAGCAAAGAGAACCCAAGAAGGAGGAATAGGGGTAATAGGGTTTTATTTATTTTGTTCTCTTTCTGAAAATATAAACTACTTCAGCAGGGAATAGTATACAGAATGGAGACAATAATTAAACCCAGAATCTTCCTTTATGTATGTAACTTATCATATGTTTTGTTTTTTTTTTTCCACTGGAGTTTCCACATTTTATATTCCACTGATACAATGTTTTATCAAAACACAGCTTTAAAGAGATTTCCTTTAAAGGTGTCTTAAACTGCACTTAGTGCATAAGAAGAGATAGTTCAACCACCTGTTTCCTTTAGCATTTCCCTCCAACCCTGATTGAGAAGTCAAACACAGGGGTGCTGTGTATGAAGCTGTTAGAGAAGGAGCTTAAGATCCTTGACCCCTGAGTCATCTTATATGGCAACACGTCTGCTAAAAGACCAACACATGAATGGACCTAGAAAAGTATTGTTACCTTTATGGTTAATTTCAGCATTTATATACTGTATTTTCTTGTTCACTGTCTTGCTTTCTTCCTATATACATCTGGATAAAGCCAGCTGTGTGTATCCAACCAACTTCCAGTGCAAAATCTCCCACACAAGCCAAGGACTGGGGTGATGACTGACTCTCCCAGTCCCCTCCTGAGGCCATAGCCCACAGGGATGGTCAGGAACCTTCCTTGATGGTCCTATGCCCCTTTTGCTGTGTGTGGTATTTCAGATTGAAGGTATAACGCAGCTTAGCAGCTGATGACTGCTGTTTGACACTGAATGGCAATGTGGCCCCCAGTCTTTGCCTGAGTTCTATCTGATTCCTCACAGCTGTGAGTAAACCCCTGACCTACTCTGTAAGTGAAAGCAGACATCCTTCCTTCATTCCCTTCTTCTCATGATGGTTTTTCTTCTTTCTCTTGAAAAAAGTATGGCAGAAGCACCTGGGCACATTTCAAGAGCCAACAGCAAAGTAATCAATAGGCTTCCCCCAGAATCTCTGTACAGGACACAAGAGAAGGATGTGCTTTTTTCCTCAGTGTTTCCCACTGATCATTCCACAAAGTACCTGACTAAATGTCTGCTCCCTTTTGAAGGTGCCTGTCACTTTTCAGAGAAAATAACCATCTAAGACAGGTTTATGAATTGAGACAGGATTCCCCTTCATGCATATGAGTCTCTGGTGGTTTAAGAACAGTATTCCCACTGAATTTAGTGTTCCCACTGAATCACTCCATTGTGATGTGGCCACACCATGCACTGCTTGCTTACTCCCCTTTTTCTCTCCTCCCTCCTGCAGTGGGCTGGAGAGGTGAATCAGATGCCCAAAAGGGCTGAGATAAGAACAATTTACTGGAAACAGCTATGAAATAAGACAATGAACAGTAGCGGCAACAAAACAAGTATGTACAAGATAGAGGTGAATGATTCACATGTTCAGCATGAGGAAGACCCACAACAATACCCAATCACTCCCTCTGCCACGTTATGTGACCCAGAAAAGGAACCTTTTCCCCATCATTGGAAAATTACATGAGCTGGTATAGAATAACCTCCAAGTTCCAGCCATGCCCCTTGTGGCACTGCCAAAATTAACACTCTTGGCTGGTACCAGGATAGGGCCCTGGGACACATTTTCTCTCACACTGTCATAAAGCATACCTGTGTCATATCCAGCAGGTCACCTTACTATCAGTAGGTCAAACATCTATGGATGAGATTATCCTGCTACATTCCCTAGAACTGCAATGGATTTGTTTGAAAAAAGCATCAGTCTGTAACAACTGACAGATGTCCAGATGCCATTTTAGTTTGAACCTTGGTATCTCAAAAGGCCAAGTGGCTGAAAATCTGCTAGAAGAGTCAAGTGGCAGTGGACAGAAAGGCTGGATGGCTCTGAAACATCACAGTAGCAGTGGAAAATATATTTTGATAGATACTTCATTTTAACCATTTTTTCCCTGAATTGAAGGCCGGGCTATATGCTGTTATGACTCTTTCAATGCTGCTGTTACAAAAAGCATTTAATCAATACAGCTTTATAAGAAACATGTGTGTGAAACAAGGAAAAATTCTAGACCATTATTCATTAAGCCCAGTTTCCTTTAAAAATGTACAGGAAAAAATAGTAGCATTGTGTCAGGATTCAAAGTAAGCAGAATCGTCCTGAGTAGAAGAGGATAGCTAGACATGAAAAAAGGTTAACATCAATGTTTTTACTGACAGTTAATTCAGTAAAGTAGAACTGCTAGAAATGGTCCTTGGAACTCTTCCAAAGAAAACATACTATTCAGCATGCCTTCCTATCTGCGTGCATCTGAAAGAGAAAGGTGAAGTACGTGAGAAGAATGATGTTCCTATAGTTTTATTTACAAACTATTGAGATGAGAATAGACTACTTATGAAATCTAGAGATATTTATACACAAAAATATAAATCCTTCTCTGGTTAACAGGAGAATAGATAGAACACAATGGGAATCTGGGAGGAGTGTTGTTGTAGTGGTTTGACCGGGCAGGATGCCAGGTTCCCACTAAAGCCACTCTATCACTTCCCTCCTCAGCAGGACAGGGGAGTGGTATGATAAAAGGTTCATGAGCTGAGATAAGGGCAAGGACATCCAATGATATCCAAGGATAAGGAGTCACCAATTGCCATCATGGGCAAAACAGACTGGACTTGAGGAAATGAACTGAATTTCCAACCAAAATCAGAGCACGATAATGAGAAATAAAACAAATCTTAAAAACACATTTTCCCCATCCCTCCCTCCTTCCCAAGCTCCACCAGAATGACACAGGGAGATGGGGGATGGGGTTATGGTCAGTTCACCACAGGTTGTTTCCACTGCTGCTCAGGGAGAGAAGTCCTTCCCTTGCTCCAGCATGGGGTCCCTCCCACAGGAGAGAGCTCTCCAGGAACTACTGAAGCATGAGTCCTTCCCACAGACTAGTTCTCCACGAACTGCTCCAAGATGGGCTCCTTCCATGGGGTGCAGTCTTGCAAGAACAGGCTGCACCAGCATGGGTAGTCCATGGAGTCACAAGTCATGCCAAGAAATGTGCTTTTCTCTGTATGGTCTGTAGGTACCTGCCACAAGCCTGCTGTACTACAGGCTTCCCACAGCATCAACAACCTTCTTTTGGGCATCTCCTGCTTCAGAATAGGTCTACTCCATGGGCTGCAGGGGGGGTCTCTGCATCCATGTGGTCCTTCATGGGCTGCAGCTGCACAGGTACTTCACCATGATCTTCACCAGGGGCTGCAAGGGAATCTCAGCTCCTAAAGCACCTCTTACCCCTCCTTCTCCACTGAACTCGGTGTCTGCATAGGTGTTGCTCTCTCACAGTCTCACTCCTCTCCTCTCTGAGCACAATTACATCTGCTCAGTAACATTTTGTTTCTTCTTAAATATGTTATCACAGAGGTGTTACCATCATCTCTGATTGGCTTGGCCTTGGCCAGCAGCTGGTCTGTCTTTGAAGCAGTTGACATTAGCTCTGATGGACATGGGGGAAGCTTCCAGTAGTTCCTCACAGAAGAACACCTGTAGTCCCTGTGCTATCAAAACCAGGTCATGCAAACCCAATACAGTTGTAATAATGTGACTCAAGTCTATTCTTGCACTATTAAACAGAGGACGTAGTATTTATTAGTCTAATCTTCAAAACAGAATTTAAAATCAATCCAAGTAAAAGGAAAGAGTGTTATAATTGCCTGCTTTGTCACATGAATTTAAAAATGTGAACAGAGCTCATCTGTGATATCAGCTTTTATGTTTAATATCAATTCATGTTTCATATCCTAGGTATCTACTAGAAGCCTTATGAAATCAGGACCCAGAGGTTGAACTCTTTACTACCCTATGCCATGGCTTCTGTACAGATATGAGCTGTGATATCTGAAGAGGGTGAGGGAACCATATTATTCTGGATGCAATATTTGTCTCTAAGGATGACAAATTCCCATTCACTATTTTGTAACACTCCAACTGATAGGAATTAATATTATTAACCAAGAAATATTGAGAAGAAGAATTAAAGGAAACTTATCCATTACATAGCACATGCATTATGCATGGTGCCAGGGGCATTTTTCTAGCTTCTAGTTCTCCCGTTCTGCACATACCTACATATCAGTATGCTAACAATCACCTCGGTAACACCCTGTCTCCATGTTGTCTTCCCATCACTTTTCTCCTCTCCTTCCATTCTCCTCTGATCATCCAGACACCATTTTGCTAACACTCTCCCATCTTCAGACTCTGAGCCTCTGCTCATGACTTACACAAAACCAAAAGGAAAACCAGGAAGGAATCTGAAGTGGATCAGTACTTCATAAACCTTATGTTCATTTTAGTCCATTTACAGCTGAAATCACAAATGAATAGAAAACTTGTCATTTCTTTTGACAAGGATAAAGCTTTTCCCCTTGTTTCATAGATCATTCAAGAAGAGGCAGGAGCCTCCTGCTTAGAAGCCACATCAGCAAATACAGCTGCCCAGCTCTCAGATGACTGGGCTTGAGGATATTACACAGGGACAAAGGGAGACTGTTTATCCCCATGGATGAGAGCAGAATGAACAAGTGTTTCTCAGGGGAACCAAGGAAAACCAAAACTTTCCCTTAAGTTCAGTGGGCTTTAAAAACAAACAAGGCAAATATTTCCACAAGTAAGTAGAAACCAGTTCCTCAGATCAAAGTTGAGAGCTCTACTCTGAAGTTGGAGATGCATTCACAGGAAATAGAAAAAATTACATTTTACAACAGCAATATTGCATGAACTGCAATAAGGTTTTAACCTAATATGATTAGGTGCAGGTATTACCACTTTACACATCTCTGATTATATGCTCTCCTTTGAGTACTTCTGATTATTTCACACATTATCCAATGGGTCAAGTGTGTTTATCCTAACAGCAGTACTTTCTCAAATCCCCATCTCTCTGTTCCAAAACATGTAAAATTTTGGTAACAACACAAATTTGTGGACTGCATGGAAGACTTCTCTAGATGGTACTCAGTGATTCTAAATGGATAAACAGAATATGCTGTGATTTGGGACAAGAGAAGAAATTTCAGCAAAGCTGGGAAAGAGTAAAATTACCTTCTTCCCAACCACAGGCTCTGACGGCTAAATATACACAAATCCTTGGGGAAAGGTCTGTAAGAGTTTCTAACTAGTGGAAGTCATAACGAGAAGGTATCAGAAGAAGTGAGGGGTGGGGGAATGATGGGGGCAGGGGGCATTGGGGATTGGTTTATTGTTTTATAATTCAGTTTTCAGGAAGATATAACAAAAAGTCATTAAAATACATGTTTATCTGCACTAAATATTCTCTTGCATTGTAGAGGTGTAAAATAATCTTGATCTGTCCAGATTGCTCTCCTTGGGCCTTTGCGTGTTTCAGAAATAACCATTTCTTTTCTCCTGATTATCATCATTTGCATGGTACCCTGAGCAAAATATAGACATTTTGTGAAGGGCTGTGATACAAAATGACCTCCTCTGTATACAGCAACCCATTAAAAACCAAGAGACAATCATGTGGAAAAAGGCACCTTCTCAGGTCTAAGGCATAATATGACTGGAACCAGTTGCATCATGCTAAAAACATATGACCATGGCAGACTCAGCTCCAAAGGGAAAAGGGCCCTTTGCTGCCCTCCAGTTTGAGTGTATGTGGTGTAGCAACACTGCCCTTGGGTAACTAGGTTTTCAAAGGCTGAGGGCTCAGCAGCACTAGGATTGGAAGCAATTTTGGTAACAGCATCAACCACAATAACTATGCTCACCCTAGCTATCAAACTAGGTCAAAACTGATGTTATTTCATTTTCAGGAGTGAAGTATTTCCTTAATTTTCCTATTGAATGAACTTTGGAACATATTTTTCCAGGGTCTGTTCATTTCCAAAATGGCTGGAATGCAGTGCTGAAGAGCAGATCAGAAAACAGTTAAGTGTATGGGAGGAAAAGTATCAGACAGTGCAAGGAGCAACTCCAGAGAGCTGCAAGTGCATCAGAAGCATGGTACTCAGAACCTGGGTAAGACAAAGTGAAGGGGAGATGAAGGAGACAAGGATATCAAGGCTACAGGCCAGGATGATGGAGTTTTGTCCCTACAAGCAGCACATACCAAATCCTGAAAATCACCACCAGCAACCTCTAAATGCTTTGTCATACTTAAGAAAAATAGCTGCGTAGGGAGCGTCAGTAGTAGACACGGTCTTTCATAAAAGAATCACAGATCAGAAGTGTGTATTAGACAGATTCCATGCACAGCCTACTCAAGCATCAACTGAGCTCTGCTGAGGCTTGGACACATAATGCCAGGAGTGTGTTTTATTCACCAAACTGTGCTGTGAGGGTAATGAATACAAACTGACACTAACAAGTTGCAATATTTTGAACTTTATCTCAATTCCTGTACTATTTGTTCAAAAATTGTATCTTCACTCCCAGACACAAACAAAATTCTGCCACTTTTATCCCATTGTCTGTGGGGTTTTGTCATATCTCTTTGCTTTGGTACTGTTTCAAAACTCATGTTCAGAGAAACTGATATTGCTTTCCTATAATTTGTCTCTATTTTATCAACAGAAAACTCCTAGAAACAGACATTGTGGTACTAATGATACTTTAAATTCTCTCCTCTAAAAAATAAATTATCCTAAGAGGCAGTAATGGACTGTATCATTAAGTCTACCTTCTTGTATGTCCCAGACATTACAATTCATTTGTTAATCTCCCACCACATGAAATAATTTGTTTAGCTACAGTTTATTTTCCAGGAACACATGTAGCTAGGTCCTACAATAATCCCTCTTGAATTTAAAAAGCCCTGGGTCTGGCTTCTTTAAATGTATATGACATCACATTTCAGTCACAGGTTTCTGTCACACCTTTCTCTGCTGGATTACAAATAGCTACTTAGGTGCCTCTTGGCCTTCATTAAAATAAAAACGCTGTGATTAGTTCAGATTTCTATGTGACACCTTCCCTTGAACACGTGAAAAGGTTTTATACTTTTTTACAACATCATCTAAACAGGAAGCATCTCATCAGTGAACATACAATTCTACACCCAGACAAAGCAAAAACCTATGCAGAAGAAGACCCACTCCAAGGCACATTCTCTCTGTATGTGTACCCAAAGAGCTCATTGCTCTTTTGCCAACCACCATGCTGAGAAATCATGCTCAATTATTGGTCTGCTATGATCCTGAAATCTTTCCCAAGGTCCATGCTTTGCAGAGGATAAGCCTGTCTTAGGGTGATTCATCATGATATTGCATCCCATAATCATCTGTGCCCAAAAATGGTTACTGTATCCTTAAGACCCTGAATCCATGGACCTTGTACCTGTGTGTGTGGAGGCTGCTTGTGCACAGGTGTTTGTGTGATATTTAGGCCAGTGACTACTTAATCTTTGCTTAGGCAAAGGTTTCTCTTTCTTTTTAGATTTGTTTTTCCTTGGCTCAGAGAAGCTGCAGTAGCAATCTTTGTGCTTCCTTGAGGATGAATTCCACGGCTGCCTATCTGAACAAAAAATGGGGCACTGTGCTGGCAGAAGTGGAGCAGGGCGGCCCTGCTCCAACTCAAGCTGTTAAACCGAGTAGCTCCAGCCCAGCTGCTTCACCTGCCACACCCCTGTGTTGTGCCTCGCAGTGGGGAGGAGGTCAATGCTGGACAAACCCTCAGGTCTTCATCTGCTGCTGGAACTGCTCCATGAAGTTCCTGCCTTCCCAAGACAAAGCTGGTGCAATCTTCTATCCCATATTGGCAATCCCATTTTTCTTTGTTCCAGTGGGTTGGTGAGGTCTTAACAGTTTGATATCTAGCAGTTATTTACTATTTTTTCCCCTCCCTGTTGGCATTCTGTTTGTTAATAAACCACAGGTTTTTTCCACTTTCATCTATTAGTATTAATTTCTTATTGGTGGAATGGGATTGTTGGAACCTCAAGGAGACAACTCATTCCAGAGTGTTTTCATTTAAACTGTCTCAAACCAAGACAAAGGCCCTTCTCCCCTTTTGTAGGCAGGATGCACAGTCTTTGCTCCTGGGCGAGTGATCTCACACTCAAATGGATTAAAACAAACTTTACTTAAGTGGCTCAGCATAGTAGATGATCCAAAGCACTTTATAAAAAAGTCCCTATCCTCCCCTTTTAACACAAGTATTTTTGTGTTATCTGCAAAATGTGGAAATAATTTTGTATTTACTTTCAGATCTTTAATTATTAATGTTAAGCTTCCTACTGATCTCTGAAGAATACAAATAGAAATAAGCCACTTAATAACCTTACATTGACATCTCCTTTCTACAACAGTCTGCTAAGTATTAACTTTTATATGTACAAATTTCGTGCAATCTTTTTTTTAAATCATAGTGCCTAAAATGTTAAGTGAAATTGCAAGCCCCTAAAATCTATCACAATCTTCATTGCTACCTTCACTGATCAAACTCATTTATTCATTACTCAGGGTTTGTTGTTTTGGGTTTTTTTCTTTTTTAAATCAAGCTGGTTTTGTTCCTTTAAATGAGCATGACATAATTGCATTTCCATTATATTGTTTATACAATGATGTCAATCTACAGCCCTTTAGATCAGCTTTCCTACCCTTTTTTGGTATATTGACACTTTAAAGCCCTCCATGCTTCCCGAAATTTCCCCTGCATTGCAAGCTTTAGAAAAAGTTTACAATGCTGAGCCAGAGAGCTGTTTAGCAAGTTTTTGGGACTCTTAAGTTTCCAGACTATTTTAGTCTGTTCATTTCTGGTAAATGGTATTTGACATTGTCCATATTTACAAATGCATTAAAAGCCCAGCATAAACTTCATAAAATATGAATACATTCTTGTCCTCCTTAACAAAACGTGTAAGTATTTAATGAAGCACTTTTGATTCCATGTACAAATGATTTTATTACCATAATCAAATCATGTGCTGTATTATTGCTAGGATTTATTTCATTAATGCATCACAACTTTATTCTGAAGAGGCTAGAATCATAAAGGAAAGACCCTCACACACATTCTGAGGGGACAAAGTACAGCTGCTGTACCACAAGTACTAATGGCCTTGTTACAGTAATCATGGAATAGCTAGGCAATAGGTCAGTAATGTTTTATCATCTTAGAGAACATAGGGAAGGATGTGAGTTGAGAAAGTTTTCTAAAAAGGCACTGCACTTCTTTCTTTCCTCTCCCAAGAAAAATGCATGACAACTACTCTCAGCTTCCTCACCATCCAGACTGATTTCAAGCATGACAGCTGGAATTCTTCATAACCTGAAATCATGCAAACAGCTAGAAATGAGAGCCTGAAGGCAAATTTATATGCTAGACTTACTGGTATAGTATGTGTCAATAGACACAGAGAATTTTACTAAAAACGGAAAAATGTCCTGTAAAAAGCTCCATACAGCACAGTAGATATTTAAATCTAGATGGCAGAAATTATTTGCTTCTGCCCACAGGTAATCTGATTATTTTAAAAAATACCTCAGTCAGGCGAGGAAGAATAAAATGAGTCATCACGAGCGACAGGATGAAAAGAAAAGGCTTACTTAGCTCAGTTTTGTTAAAAATATGGAAGGATTTTTAGGTTTTCTTTTTATTTAAAGTGGTTGGAATTCTCTTTCCACAGAAACCTGGTTTTAGCACTACTCATCTGTAAAGAAGAGACTTCTCTCAGCATATGACATTTAAAAAGGAAACAAAAACGAAAAAATACAGCTCATGTTACAGCTGTCAGCATTCACCTCTGGCAAGTTTTTCCAAGGCCTCTGAGAGGAAAACCCTTTTCATTATGTAGAAATAGCCTCAGTTGACTTTTCCACTCCTCTAACTGGCAGTTTTCAGCACATGTCATCTCAAAGGTCTACCTTCACAACTACCTTTTACCAATTGACTACATCTTTTCCTTGGAAAGGGCATTAAAAAAGATAATTTAAAACCCTAAACAACCAAAACAACATAAAAATATATTACAAATCATCCAGAGGAACCTAAATTAACAATTGTTCACTGCTAGCAAGTCCCAGCTTGTGGTAGATGAATGAAATATTTTCCAAAAATTTCAAATCCTTGGGTAAGACTGTTACATTTAGTTTTGTTTAACCTTAATGCTTTAGGAGATAGTAACTGAGATATTTGTGGTATTCTATGTACACTACCTAAAACACAATGTTTAACATAAGCAATGTTACCCACTTTGCAAAGACTGTATTATGTAAAGGCTGAAGGTTTGCCTGTTTACTTTCTTGTCTAGTGCAAATGGAATACAAAATGAAAATTGGCTACCCAGAAGAAGCCATGACTACCGTAAGCCTCAGAATAACATTCATGAAGGTTTGTTAATCTCCTTCTCTGGAAACCCAATGAGAGGAAAATTGTCTCATTTTCAAACAAAATCAGGATTACTCAAGAAGTCCAGAAGTCATTCCTCCTGAAACAAAGTAAAATCTTTCTTTGAAAGAAAGGAAAAGCTGCATCCCCAATTGATAAAATCATTGCCTTGGAGGTGAAGCACAGGTGATCACTGCAGCCATGAAGCCCTGAAAAACATTTGTGACATTACATAACCAAAAAGGTTACACCTTTTGAAAGTCGTACTTTACACATCCTTCACTTCCTTTCACATTTAATATTTGTTCTTAAAGCACCCGGTCAAAGAAAACATTTTTGTAACTCTCCAACTTGATGTAGAAGTTTATGGAACTTTTCAAATAATGACTCCTGCCATCATGAGTTCTCACACTGGTATCTCAGATAACAACCTTCAACCACAATACTGTCAAATCCAAACAGTGAGCTAAACAACTAGTCAAAACCGGTTTTCTCTGAAAATCCCTGCCTAAATAGCATCTGCCCATTTCCATTCTCTGTGTACCTGAATGTACATCTTTGACATGCATATCAAAAGACTGCCCTTCCAAGTGACCCTGAATGTAGCTATCAAAGTCTACAACTTCCTCATGAGGGGAAGAGAAGGAGCAGACACTGATCTCTTCTCTGTAGTGCCAGTGACAGGACCCAAGAGAAGGGCCTGAAGTTTTGCCAGGGGAGGTTTGGGTTGGATATCAGAGAAAGGTTCTTACCCCAGAGGGTGATGCTTGGGCACTGGAACAGGCTCCCCAAGGAAGTGGTCACAGCACCAAGCCTGACAGAGTTCAAGAAGTGTTTAGACAACACTCTTGGGCACATGGTGTCACTCTTGGGGATAGTCCTGTGCAAGGCCAGGAGTTGGACTCAATGATCCTTATGGGTCCCTTCCAGCTCAGCATATTCTGTTTCTGGTTTTTTGTTTCTGTTATTTTGTTTTTACATGAATGCAGATGCAGTTTGCATGCATAGTTTTCAAAAATCTGCCCTTGGTCTGATCATTTCTACACACTGAAAAATCCTATGCTGTGTCCTGAGCTCCACTCCAGACTTGAGGGACCAGAAAAATCTATAAAAAGTATAAGACTTTAAAAAAGGGCCATTTTTCTTTGAATTTACTAGAACTGCAACATATTCTGCTTCTCTTCTGTGTTTTACACCATACTGTAATACACTAATCCTTTATTATAGAAACATGAGGCCTGAATGTTTCTGAAAGACCTCTACTCAATTAGTAAACATTTTCAAACTTCAAGCTTAGATGCATTAGGCTTGCTTTAAAACTGTTTCTTAAACATACACACAAAAATCCCACATACAATTAAAATTATGTTTGTCTCTCTAGACAAACATAACATGTGGTCTGAATGTAAGGTATTACTTAGGAACTGATTTGGTCAATTCCCACAGAGAATAAGTGGTACATGAACAAACAGACCCCCAAATGCATGACAATGTAAGAGACCATTTGAAAAGAATGACAGGGAAGGGAGGACATCTTAGTCAATGAAAATGAAGGCTGGACATCTTTCTAACTAATAGTCCTAAAACCAAAATATGTTTACATCTGCTACGAGGCAGGACTGGAATTGCAATCAGGAGCACCTGTTGTCCCATGAAGAGTACATGCAAAGTCCCAGTTCTCTGAATATGGCAGTAACAAAAATCAAGAAACTATTTTCAAGGTCCTCTGTCCAGCACTGTTTGAGTCCAAGCTCCTTTAGCCTATTCTTAAAGTGAACTTCTGTCCTTCCAGTGGTACTTTCTTGCGACCACTGCTGCTGCCATCTCCTGAGAGCTCAGGTTTGTGTACAACCCAGACCTGTAGACCAATCTCTGTGTCCATCACTGCCACACAATAAAATGCAGCAACAATATCCAATGATTTTAAGACAGCAAAATGACATTGCTACCTTCATATACTGTTGAGGGAGTGTAAAAATATATGTATACTTTTAAGAGCAGAGCAAGACCTAGACCAGTTGATCCCATATCTCCTCAACTCACTCTCTGTTCATCAGTTCAGAGTTTGCAAACTTCACCAGAGGGAATTGAGTGTCAGAAGGCCTTGAAGGTAGGCTGTGGAAGGGAAAGAGGCACGGAGACAGCTGTGGGAAAGGCAGACAAATGCCATTTTTGCTTTATAAAACTTCAATGGCCCTTCTTATTAATGGAAACACTTGGCTTTTGGTCAGCCTGAAGAACACTTCCACAGCCATTTACAACAATGCTGTCAGGAGTCATTTATATACAAAGCAGTCAGACATAGACTGCATATCCTGTAAACCAAAAAAGGAAGACGCTATGCATTCTTGATTTGGAATCATGGTGCTTTTTTTAACTCTCTTTACTTTCTACCCATCTGCTAGCTGAAAAATTTATATATTCAGCATATTTTTTCTCACAGAAGACAGACATAAAGCAATCTAAAACCAGATCAGCAGTCTCTGAACTGGAATAAGTAAAAAGTATAGCCTTGCTTTCTTAAATCTACTTCTTTCTGTTAATACAATACAAATATCTGGCTAGACACAAAGCAAACTGAGTGCAGTGGAGAAAGGAAATGTTTTTGAAGAGACTATGAGTGGAGACAGTGCATATGAAAACTCAGCATGAAAAGCAAATCCATTTTTATCAACAAACTTGTAAGAGCAGCCTCAGAGCTGTGTGGAATCCTGCTACAGACCATCCAGGCACCATGCAGATCAGAACAGGGCTACAGCCCAGGTACCTGATCTACCTGGTCTGTGAGTCAAACACAGATCATAAGAACTAATTACAGCTACATTAACAATTAGTTAAATCATTTTAATATTACTATAGGTTATCTTAATTTTCACCTGACTTTTCCTCATGCTTAAGTGCATGTAGGGGGGAAAGGAAATAACACAAATGGGATTCTGCTTCTTTAAGAAGCACTCTTGATAACCATCTTATTTCAGTTTTGTTCTAGTTATAAAGTGTATCTGCTCTACTATCCTTCTCTTGTAGTACCCAAAGACTCCAACTCAGGCCAAAAAAACTCAGATTAACCTTTTGGTAGGCTTTCCAAGCTACAAACAATTGAAAAAGGTATGCTCACCAGGTAGGACTTATGGGAAACCATCATCTTCACATTCAGTGTGTGCACCATGAACAACAGAGCATGCACTGAGAATGATGACATTGCCGAGCCATGATGGTAAAGGTAAGGTTTGTGTTTCCAGATTCACCTTCTATTCCAGGATGTATATGTACTGTCTTTCACTAATGTCACAAACAAGTCCCAATCTCATTAAGAGTAAGATTAAAGATACTTGCCTCTTTAACCAGCTATTGGCACTTCACAATCTACTTTGGTAATGTGGATTTTTAAAAAAAACCAAACAAACAAACAAATCCCCACAAAGCAAGCAGACAAACAAAGCAAAAAATGTCCTCCACAAATACAACCAAATAGACTCCTTAAAAAAAATGTACCAGAGACCCAAAAGCTCACAAGTATCACTATATGCTGCTTCTTCTTTCCAGTCAGACTCACTGTAGAGCTGGGTATTTAGCTCTCAGCTTCAGCATCAAACAAGGACAGTGTGCTTGGTCTTGGGGCTTTACCAGACTTTAGAGAGGGATTTCACAAGAGCACGTTCTCTGTGTGTACTGCCATCCAAACTGCATTGCAGCCCTCACCATGGCACTGGGTTTCCCCACAAGTGCTACACATGCTGATGTAAATCCACGTTTCGAAGACAGCCAGACATGAGGGGCAGAGGGACAGCTTGCCGGGAAATTATCCTTCAAGATGTTCACTCTTGCTTTCTCCACAGATACCTTTCCTTTCAAATACATTTCATAAACTACAGTGTTCACAACCTCTTTCCCACCCACTCCAATAGAATGGTGCTTACTACAAGTGAGTGTAGTCAAGTGTCATTTAAAGACTGAAAATATTTTACCCTACTGTGATAACTTCATCATTACCTTCATTGACATTACCCAAATCCCAAAAGCATGGCAGCTCCCTGCCACTTTTAGAGGAAGATACACACTGTCTTCCCACCACACTGTCCCCAGGGCACACATTGTGTGGTGTCAGCCCCCATCTACAGCTGATCAGAGAAAGGTCATTTTTCAGGCTCTGATTGTAAAAGCCCTTCACTTGAAAGCACTCAAAGACCTTTTTGACCTTTATTTTATTACTGTGAACTTTCTAGTAAGTATTTCTGTTCTTCAAACTTTTAAAATATACTCCTCGTGAAAGACTAACTTTCTCTTCACTAGTTGCATTTACATATCATGTTGAATGCAAACTGTGTAGATGTTAAAAAGATGAAAAAATAAAGCAGTTAAAAAATGTACTTTTCCAACCTTGCCCAAACCCAAAGCCAAGTAAAGTCTTATTTCCTCTGCATGTCACAGCCACACCACATGGAAAATTTCATTCCCCAAACAGCAGCCTACTAAAAAGGCACAATAGTGTGAAAAAAGGGTGCTATAATTTAAATCCTTTTGCAGCCATAATTATTGTAGCTGCTATAAAGACAAATCTGTAATTTTTGCAAGCCAAACTAAAGTGAATGGAACAAAAGTACTGTAATTTTTTTGAAAGCTATGAGGGATGTTTTTTCCCTTTCTTACTTTGATTAAAAGTAGTGAAGATTGGGGTCATGAAGAGTCATGAAAGCTGTACTACTGTTCTCTGCTGGGATCCAGGCTTCTCTGTATTTCTGCAACATTACACTGATTATATTCATAAATCATCTGGAATATTACCCAAAAAAGGGAGGGAAAGAAATTCAAGTCTCAATCCAGCAATAGGCTCTATAATGGCTTCAACTCCTATGGCGTTAGAGTAACTAATAATATACATATAATACTTGAGAAGAATGTTGCAAACTAATGAAAAAGAAAAGAAACAGGAGCAAGAACTCCATCCAAGTCAGTCAGCCAAAGCAAAGTTGCAAGGGGGTGTCCTCAGTGAAAAATGCACACTGAAGTATGCATACAACCAGCCTCAACCCCTCAGACCTCACCATGGTCTGGAGAAACTCAGCAATGCAGCTAGAACTCAAATCTTTGAATTGGAGAACAGGTTTTGCTTTGTTTGCCTACAGAATTTACAGTGATCTGCTTTTTTTGTCAAGGTTTATTTTTGCTTTTCAGCACAATAAATACAGACCAAAATTTTTTCTGAGGATAACTGAAGTGATGATGATGATGATGATCCAGTCCTTCTTAGGATGAGGAGATTCAAAGTAAGAATCTCTGCTTTGAATATTTTATCCACATCTGTACTTCCCAGTTTCAAGAGGGATGCTTCAGCTCCCATACTATTTGCTGAGGGTATGGGATATCCTCAGCTGAAGCACAAGAAGACAATTCAGGGTCTCATGTTTATGCTGCAGCTAAAGCAAGCAGGATTGACTATTTGCACAGGATTCAGCAATGCTGCATGATCAAGCAGCATTTTAAATTTGAACAGCATTGGCTCAATTTAAGAGCTCTGAGGATTACCAGTTTTCAAAATGGCAATTATATGGAAATATTAAACATAATCATACTTAACACAGATTTTGAATGTACCACCTTATTTGTTCTTCATGTATCTTCTGCAGCTGGTTAAAGGATATGTGTTATAGATTTTTGTCAAACTATAAAAATTCTATAGAAAGAGAATGTGTTTTATTCTCCCTGTACTTGAGATAAACTGATAATTTAGCCAACAAATAAATCTTTGTAAAAATATTCATAAATTACTTTGTACCATGGTCAAGAATCCATTTTAAAAAAGTAGCAAAGTACCCGTAATTATTTTGTCCCCATTTACAAGAAAAAAATCAGTGCTACTTTTGGTCACTTAATCTGTGGGGTAATACTGAGAAAAAAATGATTGACCTCTTCCAAACAACTGAATTATCAGTTTCTTAAATACAGTATTTATATTCCTTTCTTTCATAGCTTCTGATTTCCCCTTTTTTTTTTGAGATAAAAGGCTACTGACTATGCTTGTAACTACAGATAAGCAGGACTCAAGACTGCTTCTCCTTCTCTTGTGATTGAAAGATTAACAGTGGTATATTCAAGGTTCACAAAATTTTCTGCAAAACTGAAGGAGAAAAATTGCAAGTTCTTTCAGTGACAAAAAGCCCTATCACAATTCTTTGTGACATTGTAAGGAAAAGACTGAAAGTATTTAATTTTTTTTTTAATTAGGTTCAGAAATAATTAATTCTGAGTTTGAAGGGAAAAAAACATGGAAATAAAAATGAAGGAATGATTCACTTCCTATAGAAATTGCTATCCCAAACAGAAAAAAAAAAAATTGAGCATAAGGTGATGGAAGAAAAACGCCAACCACATCTGGAAAAAAACCCAAACCTTTTGTTCTAGACTGTTTCTTCCCACATAAACATACAAACAGAAAAAAATATACTTTCTAATGTTATAGTATGAATAGCCAAAGTTTGAAAAACTGTTCTTCTGATCGTCAAACTTCTAGGTATTTACATAACTTTATAAAAAACCTATCTTTTCCACTTGTACACACTGTATTTTCACAAGGCCACGTCACTGTCTGCATATAACTCCTTCTTTACTGGAAACCCCAGTCACTCCTTATTCCCTGTACCTTTTAGGCATAATGCCTCAAACTTCCCACATTACAATTTTCCTCTCACTTGCAAGCATCATTCACCACAGGCAGTATGGCTTTACTTAACTTCCATTTCTGATAAGCATAGAAAAAAAATCAAGCCCAAAGATAAATGTTACAATGAATAAATACATTTTTAAAGTGTATTTCAGGGGTTGTACAAATTCACAGAGGAATTCCTATGGAAAAGCATCAGTGTTTATTGGCAGTACAACTGACTGCTTACTTGCAGTTTAGAATTTACATAGATAGACTGTGAAATTCCTCCTTCCAGGGGTCTGAATCAAGAGAAAATGCATATTTCAATTATTGCACTTTGTTCTCATATCAAAGCAAGCCCATTTTTACCCAAAGTAAGTCACAGTGTCTTTACATCTCCTCATCATGCAAATCCACTTGCATAGAATAATCCAAATATTACCATAAAAAAATCCTCTTATTTTAAGCCATGTGAATGTCTGCCACACACATTTGACTATTCTTGTCCCAAAAGCAGCAAGTGCCATGCAATTCATCTAACACAGCAAGAGTAAGAAAAAAAAATGTTTCTTTTGTTTGTGCCAAGCTGACCATGATGGCAGACCACTTTCATTTTTTCTAAGTCATAACATTTGCCAGGAAAGCTTTTGTTTAAAACACAATGTTATCCCACTGAAAAGACATCTGAACATCAAATGTTGATTGGTTCAAATGACAAAGCAGCTTGGGTTTAGGATAGTTTCGGTATTCCTCTAGGACCATTACAGAAAGATTGCTTCAGTTTTGGGTATTCAGGGTTCAGTGGGGCAGGGTTCAGATGTCGCTACATCATGTCAAGTTCCCTTCAACCTATTAATATGAAACCCTGAAAAGCATCAACGTAATGAAGAATTTTTTCCCTCCTTGGCATGGTATTCATAAGAAATGGTCCCTTTATAATTTAAAGAAAACACAGTCTTAAAACTATTCCAAGTCATGTGTTTCAGAAGAATCGCATTTCATATGAGGAAAACCACAGGAGACAAAAATAAGACTGAAAGATTTAAACTTCTTGATCAGTTCTTAAACAACTTTAAGAAAAGCAGCTTATTTGCAAATTGAATGTGCAGAAAAATAATAAAAAATGTGGACATCAAAAGGCACACTTTTAAAGTAAGAAAATAGAGTTCCTTAAATGTGCAGATAAAGCAAAGAACATTTGGAATAAAATAAATGGGAATGATCTGCAGGATTTGAAAAAGATCATAATCTAATTATCTCTGTTACATCTCAGGAATATAATCATGCAGTGCTAGCTAAACTAGCTTTACACTGAGTTGCTGGTAACTATGTAGCTGCACTTTTTCAATTTGAGGGAGTCCTGGATATTTTTGAGTGGAAAAGAACTGCCTGCAAAGCTAGGGAAGAAAGTCATGTGTTTACATTTTCCTCTTTTTTCTTTTTTTTTTTTTTTTTTTTTTAAGCACAACCTTGCATACAGTCTTGGCCACTGCCAGCTTCTGGAAAGGATGCAAAAATCTTGATTTACTGACTGAAAGTATATATTATCTCATTAAAGCCACCTCATCAAAGACACACTGTGCTACGGGGACATGCTTAGAACAGCACTTTCTCCACAACTGTTTTTTCCCTCTAAAATTATCAGAGTCATTACACTCTTCTACCCTAAAATCTTCCAAATCCACAGACTCAAAAATTCCCAGGGAAACATTTCTTGTTCAAGGATAAATGGTGGTATCTATACTTTATTAATCTCTAATCTCTGCCAAATCTGTGGGAACTGGCCACTACCTACATGTACCCTGATGATTTTTAAACCAGCTGTAGATTTAAATTAACTCCAAATGCAGCCCCCCCACCTTCAGGGATGTAGCAGAGAGGTTTCATGCACCACAACAACATGTAGAGAGGACCCTGTTGCTCAATGCCACCAGGGCTCTGTCAGGGACAACACAGTGCCTCCCTTCTAGGTGCAGCTTTATATGACAGGACAAGGGCCAGGTGCAACAGCTTGAGGAAAACGGGTGCACTAAAACAGAAAAAGGCTTTGACTTGTGATGTGAAGTAATTCCACAGAGCCTCCCTTGGATGGAGAAACACCTGGATAATGCTGCTGCTCAAACAACCATCCTCAGTATTGTAAACAAAAATGTCAAACACAGCTGGACACAGAAAATTAATTCCTCTGAGAGGGACAGAGGGTTTCTCTATGCTAGTGGAAGAGAGAGGGAAAATCAGTGTGGAATGCCATGGGTCTTCAGGTGTGCCCATGGATCCAGATGGGCGCGCTCACAAATCACCCTGGCCAGGATATGTGCTTTTACAGAGCTGCCAAATCTAATCCAAAACCCTCCACTGATAAGCACACGTCTACAAATTCTCCACACCCAAGGCTGGCATACACCATGGCTGCGTGTGGTTTGGGGCCAGCTGGGACAAGCTGTCGTGCCACTGTGGCATCAGGATTTGGCTGCAGGCAACGCACACAGTTTCTCCTGCTTCCCCCTCCTCACTCCATTTAACTGCAAGGGTGCACTAACAGTGTTCATTTCCCAGGGCTTCTGCAGTTCTCTGAGTTGCCACTAGGGAATCATGGTTTTAGGGGAGTTTGAAAGAGAAAAGAAGATGACACCACCAGAAATTAGTATAATTTTTTTTTTTTTTTAACTTGATGTCCTATTAAAAGAAGTCACATCAAAATGACACTGGGTGTCTGAGAGATGTTTTAAAGAAAAATCAATACCAGAAGAAGACCTGAAACAAGTTCAAGTTTCAAAATATCAAAGGTATGCACATGAAATAGAAATATCTTTCTCTACCAAAACTACCAAAATCTACTGATTAAGGGAAGCCTACACCAAGGAGAAACACAGGTATAGGAAAATTTCAAGTCTGGATGAAACATTTTGCTGCATTCTTTCCATGACTGGTTTTTCTTTCAAACCCATACTCTAATATCTTACAAATTCTAGTAAAGAACAAAAAACTGAGAAGAAAGGTCAAAAATGTCAAAAATCACAAAAATGTGATTTGTACATTTCTGAAAGTTACACAGATGTGACTTCTTGGTCACATCTAAACTGCTAAACAGAAAACTCCCGCAACAAACATCCCCATACATTCAATTCACAAACTTTTCAACTAATGTCGTGGTTTTAAATGCCACCCCATGACAACTAAATAACAGATTATCACACAAATTACTTCCAATGAACCTAATTTTAACACTTAGGTGCAGCTTACGTGAGGTGCAACATGGCCAAGTTTCCCTAATGCACTGCCTGACCTGGTCCTACTTCTTCTTTTGGACTTTACCCGAAAAGGAGAGAAAGCTACACAGGACTTTGACGCTTACTTCCTTTGTCATTTTAAGCAAATTGTTTTGTTTCACTACCTCACTTTCTGATCTGTAAAACAGAGACAATGTTTTTCAGCTATCTTAAAGGAACTTCTTGAGACTGATAATTGTCTGCAAGACACCCTGAAGAAAAACATTTTAAAATGCAAAGCAAAGTATTTTTCAACTAAAGTTCCTATTGCTATCCTGTTTATTAACAAGAGGAAAATATCTGAGCTAAAAACAAGGCACTAGGCTATTGTTTCCCCATGAGGTTCACAGAAATACTAAATTATCACCTGGATAATCACATATCACTTAACTCGTATCTCACAAAAAAACCTATAAAACCACACTCAGAACCAACTGCACTAACAGAAATAAGGCATTTGGGTGAATAACCCACAACCCTGCTGTGTATTCAGCATCACATGCTACATCTGACCAGTAGAAAGACAGTCCTATTCTCGGGTTGAAGCCAAATCCCTGTGCACCAGCAGCATGGCCATCAGTGAGGCTAACTTACTGAAACCCAGGTGCAGGCTGTTTCTGGAAGTGAGGAATAGGACATAGGGGTTTTTCCCCTGTGCAGTACGCTGTCATTTCACATAAACACTGTGAAGGAGGGGGAGGAACTTAATTCAAACACATTCATATTTAGAGCCATTTATACAGCTTGGGCTGTACTGGAGAATTTAACCTTGCAAGATTCCCCTGATTAAGAGTTTTCAGATCCACTGCAGTTCCCATTACAAAAAAACCAGAAGTGTGATGATGCTGCTTTCAGATTCAGCAGTATAACGGGTGATGCAATGTTGGCATGAGATATAAATGTTAATACAGAGCATAGGAAAAATCACTGAGACAAAAAGCAGCAAAAAACTGGAGTGGTTACTAAATAAGGCAAACAATATTAAAATTAGAGTTGCAATGGGACATTAGGTCAGAAAGAAACACAGGACTTTGACCAGATGTTCAGCACTGTTGCTAACATGAATGGAAACGGCATAACTACTGGCTAGATTGTGGGGTTTCTCCTGTTCTTGCAGGATTTTTTTTAAAATATCAAAAAACACAGAAACCTTTCAAATTCAAAGGACACAGTCAGGAAAGATTCCAGGTTTCATGAGAAACCCATCTCTGACACCTTTTCTCCTGTTACCAATTTGTCACATGAATCCAGTCAACAGAAATTTTTAAGAAATAACAACAGCTATCATCATTGGTTTTGTGTGTGTGTTCAAAAAGCTCCTAAAAGAATTCTTTTTATTCTATTGAATATTTGTTATTCTACAAGTCACTTTTCTCCTACTGACTCCTCCAGTTTATTTCACCTAAACAAGAATGAACTTGAACGGTTACAAGTACAGTAGCAGAAGTTATATTTGTCCCAGCTTAACCTTAAGTCATGAGAAAATCAAGGAGCTCCAGTCAGCTCTGTGAACTTTCTATAATGAAGAATAAATGACTGAGTGTTGTGAACTCCACTTGACATGACTGGGGATTATGGACTATTCAGTTTTTAGCAATTGACTCTTGCTGCAGCACTTCAATTTGCTAATTCACAGTGTCTTCTGAATTACAGAATCCATGCTTGAACTGAACCTCAGGAGAGAAAGGGGCTTTGTGTTGCATCTGCATCCTGTGGAGTTATCATCTGAGCATAGTCTCAGGAAAACAAGTATAGAAACATAAGATTAGTGACTGAATGCTGTGATTGGACTGCATAATCCTTGCAGTATTATTTAAATTAAAAAATATAAATGAAAGACGACAAAATAAACACAAAGGAGACAGAGGAAAAAAAAAGGTAGTTATATTAACTCCAGAATTAGCAGATGGAAAATTACTTGTTTCATTTTAGAATACATCCAGAAGGCTGTTCCATCAACCCCTCATCTGGAAACTTGGTCTTTTAACCAAAAACTTGACATTTTTAGATTCCTGGCAAAAAGAAGATATTACCTCCCTATTATCTCCAACTTCCAGTAAATTGAAGTATTATTAGCTAGATGTTATTCGCTTTGGATTGCAAACAGCAAGTTCTATCCCAAGTGTCAGAGGAAGAGTAGGAGTTGCAATATAGATGGGACTTTAGCAATTGCTCAGTAGCTTTGCTGTTTCCCAGCACCGCCTTGTTCAGGAGCTGGGTAAATCTGTACTGAACATCAAACCAATGGACTTTTGTCTAAACAACTTGTTGATATTTAGTTATCAAAGCAAGTGGACAAAAATACATTATGTAACACAGCAGGAATCACTAGATAGGAGACTGGAAACCTACAATGTCAGTTTGAATGTAAAACAAATTAAATGGAGCACATTTTCTTGATGACAGTTACAGCATTTGCTTTCACAGTGGACTTAGAGCCTTTCATAAGAAGCAGTGAATGCTAATCAGCAGAACCTAAAATCAAGATAGTGCATCCTCACGTCAAATTGGGGCTTTTTTAGGAGCAGTCATTAAGGGAATACACCATTGTCCTTTTTGTTTCCACTGAAAAGAACCAAAGCACCAAGACCACCACAGGACCTCACTAGCAAATCAAAATATACAGTGGGGAAACCCCAGACATCTGATCTATTTCAATTGCAAAATTTTCCAACTTTTTGGAAGGCTTTAACCATCTTTTCTCTAAAAGAAGGACTGAGTCATCCCACGTAGGAGCAACTATAAATATCTAATGCCAAGTCCTCTGCACAAAAGCTGCAGCACTCAATATATAGTATTTTGGAGACACCCGAATGTTAGAGAAAGAGTACAGCATGCCCTTTTTAGGAAGGAACATCTGTTGCACTGGCTGAGAAGCAGCTGGCGTGACCTCCTGTCCCCAAAGTTATGTCAACTCACTGGTGTTACTTTTTACAAGCAGGGTTGCAAGATTTTCTCACAGTTTGAGGGGGGAATGGAAAATGAAGCTGCTGCCAGAGAACTTGTTTAGCCACTAAAACTTTGTTCCTTTCAGTACATAGTCATTACATTCTCTCATAACAATGCAAATATCTGGTTCTCTTTATCCTGACACTGTATTCTGCATTTCATCTTGATATGGAGTGGAACAAAAAGTCTTTCTGCAACACAGCCATCACCACACTGCATGCTCACTCTTCTGTAGTAGTCTCCAGATTTCTATGCCTCCGGAGATTAGCAAATATGAAATCAGCTATTTTGATACTGTCCTGTCCCACCGTAAAAGGACGGTCGAGGATGATTCTTTTTCATAGATTTCTTAGACAAAAATAAGGTGCAAACATGGCCATACTATATCTAAGAATATTTTATTGATAAAGGTTAAGTGTTCCTACCAAAGAGGGGATAGAAAAAGGAACAAAGAGGAGGAGAGACACAGAAGCAGAATAATGGGATACATCATTACCACTGTATCCCTGGTGCCCTGTTAGCATCAGCTCAGCAGATGTAGCATGTGTGCTGCAAGCTGCGATGAGTCTGCGTGGCTCCTGTGACGGCTAGGTGCAATTTCCAAACAGCAGCCAGCTGCGTATCTCTTCTGTCAGTGAAGAACAGGGCACATTTGTGGAGTAGCTGCGGGTTCTCAGGGTTGAGGCAGTGGCTGTGGCCAGTGGTGGCTGCTCCTAGCAGAGTGCTAGGTTTCTGTGGCACTCAGCTGCCCTGGGAAAGCAGTGAAGCAGGGCAGGACAGGTGTAGACAGGGAAGCAGGACTGCAGACAGTAAAAGGCAAGGGAGGGAGGGGAGCCAAGCTGTCCCTCCAGGCAAATCCCCACTCCCTCCAAGAAACCCAAAGAAAAATGGCCCTTGGTTGTGTCGCAGTTAATTGCTTTTATGTGCTTTCATAGCCTAATTTCCCAATCATTTTTTCCCAGGCATTCACCCCACCAGCAAGTGGGAGCTCACTTGCAGCCCAATCATGGAAGCTTTCTCTGCCCTGATCGGCTGTCAGGAGAAGTGTCCCTGGGGACGGGGCTCCCAGCATGTGTATAGCCCCTAGAGAAATTTCTCACCTCATGTATAATGTAAGTTGAGGCATAAATAAAAGTCAGATTGGTCCCTCTCAGATACCCAGCAATGAAAGGCCATATATATAGGTTTAATTCAATGTTAGGACTGCCTTTTCCTGCCGTAATCAGATGTAGCAGTATAACCCTAACACAAGAAGCCTGAGTCAGAGCAGGAGAACAAAGTTAATATTTAGAACTACTTCAAGCAAGTGCCTGAGCACTTCCTACCCCCTGCAGACAAAAGCAAAAAAAATCTACTCCAAAATCCCCTGCCAAATACTGTAAGCAACCACGTTTCCTATAATGTCACAGACTATTGAATAAGTCTTAGGTCTTCACTCACATACTCATTTTCCCTTTCATATGAACACTTGGTTGGGTGTGGTAGTTTAACATTAATTGACATTCAGGGAAAGAATTAAGAACCACCCACAGAAGTTATTTCTCTGAGAGAAACTGCTGGAAGCTTCCTCTGTGCCTGAGACAGGCCAATAACTGACTAGTTCTGAGAACTGACAATATTTAGCACTATTGAAAATTAGATCCACCTCTGTGAATATCACCTTTTAAACACCCAAGCCCAGGAACCTCTTTCTCTTTTGTTTCCAGCCTTGAAAGGTAGCGGAGCTCTGGTGAGGCTGGCCCTGTTCCCCCACAGCCTGTGCAGCCTGGCGGAGGCCAGGCTGGACCCCAGCGACTCCCAGGCAGGGGATGGAGGTCAGGGGGGGCCCAGGCTGGGCCAGGCCATGGCTGCTGACACTCGCTGACACCAAACCTCCCTGCCCTGGCCCACACTGACAGCTCCAGGCCGAGCCAGGACTGTCTGCCCTCCCCCAGTGGCTGCCAGGCAGAGGGAGGTGCCCAGCGAAAATCTGAAATCCAACACTGTGACTGCTGTGGCAAGATTTAACCCTTTCACTACACATATGAGACCTGAAGACCTCGATCCTCTCTCCAGGAAGGGAAATGGAGTGACAACACGTAGAAAGACAATGTGAAAACACCAAGGTCAGTAAAGAAAGAGTCAAGCCTCAGATGGAAGGAGAATGAAGAGATGCCAAATGGGGCTGAAACATTATTTTGGTAGGGCCATGGAGATGGACAATGATACACTGAAATAACCCCTTTAATTCATGAGAGAGCATGGGGGGATGAAGTATTCAAACTGTAGATCTGAGCACAGGCATCCATAATGAAGCCAAGGAGATGTTGGAGTAGCTGCGATCACATGAGATACTTGAACAGAGAGCGAGATGAGAATAATGAAGACCCTTTGCCCCCTGGGAGAGAAGAAGAAAACCTCTGTTCCCAGAGATGATCACAGAGACAGATGAAGACAACCTTTGCCTTTGAGTAACTCATCCTTAAAATAATACCCCATGAGTTCCATGAGGGGTATTATTATATTAAAATAATACCCCCATGAGAGGCCCATGGACACACCTCTAGGAGGGCTGTGAAAAATGGGAGGAATTTCATGATGCAGAACTTTTTGTTCAGGTGGCTTTTATTCATGGAAATTAAAAACCATGAGAAAACTTCTTGTGGAGAAGTCTCCATGGCACGACAAGAGAAAACTCCTCTCCCTAGAAGGACTGATGAAAGACTATTGTAAAGTTGGTACTGTTTTAACATCCCAGGTTTTGTTTCTACGTTGTCAGTTGGGAAAAGATGGGCAAGGGGAGGAAAGGTGTTCTGGAGGTTTTATTCTGGTTTCTTATTCTTGTTGTGCTATTAATAATGTTTCTTTATTCCTTTTAAGTTTTAAGCCTGTTTTGCCCTTCTCCTAATCCATATCTCACAGTCAGAAAGGAGTAAGTGCCCTCGTGATTTTAGCCAGTGCTAAAACCCACCACATTATTTGGTGCATTGGCCAGGAAACTCAAATTGGTGAATCTAAACCACTACACTGGGTCATTTTTAAACAAAACATGCCTTGATCCTATTTCAGTTTGCTAATTGTTTCATTTTGAATCCATAATTAAAACCTTTAAGACCAAGTTACCAGACTTTTGCTTTTCTCTTTTATTTCCTGTTCCCCCTTTCTTCTTTAAAAGACTAAACAAACCTGAATTTCTTAGAATTTTCTACCAAGATTTTGAAAGGCATGACAAGAGAAGTCTAGATGAACAAATAAGAATGCAAACTTCTGAAAAGCAAGAAAACCTTAGTCACAACATGAAACTTCTTCCCTGTGATCAGAAGTGGTAGCTACTTACCCTCTAATACATAGAAATTAGACTCACAAGTATTCACACAGATTCTTTGTTCCTGTCACGTCTACAAAGCAATCAACATCATAGTGCTCTGTAGCGTCGTAATTGAGACGGACACAACTTGGCATTCCAAAGTTCATATGGCAATAGAGAATTTTACCGAGTACAGCTCTTTTTTATAGGGTTTTCAAAAAAC
Source organism: Poecile atricapillus (assembly GCF_030490865.1). Lineage (NCBI taxonomy): Eukaryota > Metazoa > Chordata > Aves > Passeriformes > Paridae > Poecile > Poecile atricapillus. The sequence goes on along the minus strand of NC_081250.1, from coordinate 55,179,055 downwards.
TGTGTGGTTGATCCCAACTGTCTGAAATTTGGTTACCACCCAGCTCACTGGCCAATAGCTGCCTGAGTCCATGCTTATTGGGGATTGCCTGGTGTCTGTTGCTTGAATTTGAATCTTTTGGCTTGTCAGTGCCTTCTCCACAGAGATGTTTGCCTCTTTCCCTTAACAGGAAAGAGGCTGGTCTAGTTATGGTCAAGGTGATTTATGACTGGGAGGCCTCCAGGCCATTTGTTGGCCACCACATGTAACCTCCTGGAGACCAGTCCTGAGACACGATTTCTTAAACCTTTCCTGTGACAGTGCTCTGCCTGCACAAAACACACGGCCCCTCATAACTGTCTATGAGGGAGTCTGATAATGCTTACAAGTCCTTTGCATCAGGCTGGGATTTGCCAAAGAATGCAAAGACTCTACCATTTAAAAAAAGGTGAAAGGGGCTCACACTATCTTACTATGAATACAAGAATACCTTTTTCAGTCAAAAGTGCTAAGGGAAATCTTAAACTCCTTCCCCAGGCTACTCTCCTACAAAGTATTCACATTTCTAATCCAGGACAAGAGAGACTTGATCAAATCCAGTTTACACCCACTCTAACCCTGATTCAGGACACACCACCAAGGATATGATTTTACAATAAGGTTATGGTCAAAAGTTTACTTATCTTCCCCAAGATTACAACATTTGACAGGAAAGTGAAATAGCAAAGCAGACCTCAAAGCCAAGAACAAAACATCACACAACCAGCCTTGTGATAAGGGTTCTTCCAGTGCCAGTGAGAAATACATCATCAACTAGGAGCTAGCCAGACTATATGTATGGGATTAAACAAACCACTAGGTATGATGAGTCAATGAAGGACATTGAGAGAGTGATTACATGAGCCAAGAGAAGAGAATAGCACTATCTCTGCTATATACTCTCAAGTTCATACACTTGATCTTTTACCTAAAATGTTTGTTATTAATCCTTCATGGCTTTTATTCCTTGAATTAGCCTATTCAACTTTTGAAGTCATCTCACTATCTAACTATCCTTATTTTTGTATAACTCTTCTAGCTTTGTCATACTCTTTTCTGAAAGCAAAGAAAGATAACAGTACCCAGGACATGCATACACCACAGAGATATCCTGAACATAAATGAATTTTCACTTTGGCTCTCCACTTCTCTCCTAATTCTGATTAAGAATCAACATTTTTAAGAATCTAACACCTGAACTGATGCTTTCAAAGACCTAGCTATAATAATTTCAACATTTCTATATTGAATTTGAATAACCAGTTTAAACCTCATAATTTTGTGTATATTGCTGGCTTATGCCATGAACAGTACTGGTAATTTAATCTGTCATTTTAATGCCTATTCACTGCAAAATCTTTCTGTAAAGCCAGAATTACATCTTTTGGGTTTTTTCCTACCCCTAATACTACCATATCAATGGCACTTTTTTCCCACTGTGAATTCTACTGCATCATCAGTACGCTCTGCCATTTCATCATTTATCTCTTTTCTGTATTGCTTGGGAAGAACAGGCTAACAGAATTCTAAGTGACACCCCAGTTATCTTCAACTACAAAAACAGACTATTATTTCCACTATTAAATCAGCTACTAATTCCCAACATTTCACCTTTAAGGCTTCATTTCAACACGGCTACTTAATTAAAGAGATTGTAAAACCTTTTTAGAAATTCATTTACACAATATCCACAACAGTATCTTCATTGACTCTTTCTAATGAATGACCACAGATCTGTGAAAAAGAGATTCCCCTCTAAAAAACTCACATTGATTTCCCTCATTCTATCATATGATTATGGGCATAATGATTCCATTCTTTCTATCAGTTTCCTTGGCATGTAAGGAAGATGAATAATATTTATATTATATATGTATAAATAATATTGAACATTATTAATAATATTTATATTATAAATTATATTTATGTTATATAATTATATATTATATATTTTATATAATTGTAAAATAGATAATATTTATCTTCTAAATTATATAATAGTTGCATTCAATTAACTGTGTTACATTTGTATCATATTTGCCATTGCTTTGGTACCAAATAGCAAATTAAGCAACTTATGAACTGGAGTTGTTAGTTCACTATTTACTATTTGAGTTACCTCAGAACTTCTGGGTAAAAAACCAGCTGGTCCTAAAAAATGCATACACAATTATTCACTGCATCAGCTGGTCACAAAAGCTCTTTGCTGCCACTTTGCCTGGAGACAACTCACCTGATCTGTCTCCCACTGTGTAGTAAGCCCTCTAAACATCTGGAGAAGAAACTTCAAGTAAAAGAATTAACTGAGATTTTTCTGTCATGATTTTGCTATCTGTGAATCTTCATGGCAGGACCTGATATTCTACAGATCTTTTGGATTCTAACCTAGGCTTCTTCCTCTCCTCATGCAGTGAGAAGCTAATATTCTTTTCATATCCAAGATTAATAGGAAACTACTCACTGTCTTGGTAAGCAGCTGTTACCTCCAGCCCACCACATATCTCTGTTTTCACTGGATTTATAAATGCTTTTGAAGTCTGTTTCTACCACTTCTCTTTTGTAAAAACCTGCTCTAAAATGAAAAAGGAACAAGCATTGTTTTCACCAGAATGAAATACTTAACTTGAAAATGTCTGAGTTACTTTGGTGGGTTTTCTCCATGGCTAGTTTTGTCAAAAATGCTTCTGTTCAATCCAGTCTTTGATATCCCTTTCAGTTTTCTTTCTACTTTACCTCCCACTTTTTCCAGTGTAGGGCTGAGCCAAAACACATTTAGCATTCACATAATCTCTAATTAACTAATACTCATGAGATAAGGAAATTACATCATGCTCTAAGCATTATTTTGAAAATGAATCAGAAAACCAAAATCTTCATTAAAGCCATAGTATGCTTCCTCTCTGCTCCTGAATTGGTCCTCACAGGCGGTTACAAATACAGCAAGTCTTCCTCTCTGTCAAATTGTTCTGGAGTCTTCTCTGCCCCCAGCCATTGCTCTTCCAGCTGCTAAATGTTAGCTGATTGTTTTTAGAGCAGCCCCTTGTTTCAGTATATATACTTCACAGACAGTTACAAAGAATCAGCTTACAGCCCCATTGGGAGTAAAACCCTATGCAGCATTTAGAACTGGTAGGTACCATCAATGCGTCAAGCACATCTCTTTTTTTTTTTTTGAATGTGTAGTTCCAGAAACATGGAAGAATACAACAATGATGACTCCAAGATGTAGAACTACTAAGAACTCATGATCTTCCTCCCCTCCAGCACTCTACTTCTTGAAACAATCTCTGTAAGACTTATCACTCCTCTTTACTAATTACTCCTCAAACAGACTCAAGTAGAATGAAACCAGTGCTCTTCATCTGCTATCAGGCATACTTGTCCCTGAGTTAAAGGGAAATGTCCACCTTGCCTTATGTCAAGGGAGACATACAGAATTTCATAAGAATGGGGTTATGAGTTGCAGAAGCCAATGAGCCTGCACAAAAGCTCATGGGACTCCACAGGTGAAGACAATCAAAGTAATCTCAATCCCTACGATACTGTCATCAGTGTTTCTGTGTAACCCAGGGAAGAAGAACACTAATCCAAGCATTATCGAAGAGGGAAACAAACACTCTCAGAGGTTTGAGCACTGTCAGCCATCACTGTGTTTCTTTCCCTTCTGAGAATCAGCTGAATATAGCCATAAACTGTAGTTACTCTTTGCTATCTCATATAAAATAATTTTTTCTAGAGCACTTCTCAGACCTCTGACCCATCATAGAACACACCACACAACACATCTGCCAGGGCTTAATGATATCATCTGAAATCACAGAATCTTCTCCAGTCATTCCTTCTGGAGTTCAAGTTTCCCCCTTATTTAAAAAGAACAAAATACTAACTCAGAAAAGCTTTCCAACATTGTTCCAGCTTCTCTTTGAAACCCTTCCTTGACACTTTTATTAAATCACAGGACTGTTTTTAGATGCAATAACATAAAAGAATTTATTTGGCTTGTCAAGGAACCTGTTGACTGGACACAAACACAACCACAAAACAACCACTATTTTTAAAACTAAAAGTAAAATCAGAGTACAGCTTACATATTTTTCATTCTTTTGACAACTGCCAAAATATTAATCCTGGGACACTGCAATGATTTTCTTCCTTTTCCAAGAGGTGGCAGGAAAAGCGGAGTTTTCAAGACAGCTTCACTTTCATGTCATTTGCAACTTAATGAAATACTTGCTTCCTGCTTGGTTAATAAGAACACTTCCAGCTGATTATGGAAACAGGAAGCCGTGCGAAGAGCTGGTTTCTTGGAAGTAAACAGTGAAAAAAATGATTGTTCAATAATAGTATGGTCAATTTAGAACCTTTCCCTCCTCCTTGTGGTCTCTGGAAACAAATACACACCTGCAAATGAACACTGCAGAATTGCCTGCCACTGTCTTCCTTTTTCGAAATGAGACGTTTTGGAAAACTGGGGGAGACAACCAACAGTAAGAGGAAGTGTCCTTTCCAAGAGCACTCTGCTTTTAACTCACTCATCTTAAGAGTCTCACATCCCACTGACAATTATTTTTCTGGGCTCTAAAACATCTTTTTCCTCAGGTTACAGCACAGTCAGTCTCTCCTCCCAGCTCAGACCCTGTTCTTTCTGATGCTGCAGTTTAATTGCTTGTAGGTTATTCTCCCTGCAATGTGCCAACAGGCACAGCTCTTCTGTATCTTTCTACCTGTCACTGTAAAATACATTGAGTGCAGCCAGTTACTGACAGTTGTCTGTTAGTCAATTGAAGCAACAACAGACAGGTTAAATTCATTAAAATCCTCTTCAAGGATCTCCTATGACTTTGGTGTTTAAACTACAATTAAAATAGTGGGGAGGGTGAGAATATGGAGTAAGAATAGTGGTAAAGAACAGGGAGCTGTCTCAGTCTGTGTCCATTCCTAACTGATGATGACAACAGTTGATTCCTAACAGCTGATGACAAATTCTATCAGAGAAGAATAAGCAAAGAGTTACACAGTGATATCCCTCTCACACACAGTCCCAGCTTCCAGCAATATGGAAAAACTCTCTGAGTCCAGAGCTGTATCTCTGCATTTATCTTTGAAGTATTATGCCATGGATTCATCTGATCACTTTTTGAACTCAAGTACATTTCTGGAATCCAAAAGGAACTCAGTTTCAACCACCTGCCTTCTGCCACACTCAGTCACGATCTTCCCAAAACACACCCTCAAGTTATACAAAGTCATTCAGAGAAAAGCTGTGAGACACACACTTCCCCAGCTCAGCTTTTAACCGAAGCCTCATCTCTGTCTCCTTTGGTTGTTCTCTGAAGCTAAGCTAGCACCAGCTGCTGGAGGCAAGGAAAAGCAAATGAAATATTGGCTGCACCAATATCTGTGATGCTGGTATCTTCTGAGAAGGCTTGAGATATTACCAAGGTCAACATTTCATCTGAGACTCATTACTGGATACTTTCTCTGGTCACCAACACCTAAGATACCTGCCTCCTGGAATTATCAGTCTCATTTAGCACCACTGCTAGACTGCAGCAATGCAACCCTCACTTTACAACAGTTAACTGCTGTAAGTCACAAAGGATAACCTAAGCCTAAAATTTTTCACCCCGTTTGAAATAAAAGGCCCTACAGTAGCAGAGCAGTATCATGCTAGGCAACTGGTTCATTGCTAAGTTGGAGGAATGAAGGCCAAAACCCAAAACCCCATTTTGCCATACCTTTTTGATCTTCAAACTTTCCCAGCTTGCTAGGCCTTGTTTTTATTATGAGATATAGCAAGGTGACAGCTTGAGGTATTAAGAGTCTGAGGCCCTTAGTTCAATTCTTTGCTATCAACTGGCCATATAACTGCTAGACCTGCTTTTTTTAGGAAAAAAATCTGCATTGATAGATATTTGTAATGGGGCTTACAAGGTTTAAGCTGTAGTTGTATGAAGCACTCAAATAGATTTGAGTAGAAAAGCCTAACAGAAGGTTCCAAATAAAGAACATGATTGAAAGCATCCTGAAAAATAAATTTACAAAAACAAGTCTGATGTAACCTAGCTGGAAGAGAAGCTCACATAAATAAAATGTGTGGAAGACGAGTAGAATTTTAAAGCGAACTCAAATGTGAAACCAAGTCAATGCTTCCAACTTAAAAATGATGATGTCGAACTTCTAATGAAGTTGTGATGAAGTGATGAAGTGCATTGGGCTTTGATTCTGGAGTGCTCTCTCTGTTACACCATTGGTGGTTGTGAGTAACCAGTCTGTACATTTTCAACCAAGCTTTTCATACCACAGCGTATGGTGGAAAGATTTGGCAATATCTGCCTTTGCTCAAATACCCAGAGACGGGAAAAAAAGAGCGCGAGGGGGAAAATAAAAAAAACAAAATGCAAATGAATTTGGGGCAGACCCACTCTAAACTCTTGAGCCAGATTCAGAGGATTAATGTTACAGTAATACAAAAATACATAAAACAAATGATTACCCTAAGTCCTGACTGTCCTGCAAAGAGCATATGGAGCAAACAGATGTGACAACCCAAAGGCAAGACAAGAGGGCAACACAAAGATCAGGAACCAAAAGAAAAGTTGTTAAGTGCCTTCCCAGCTTCACACCAGATTACTGCTTTACAGCTGAGAATTCCACTCAGATTTTTAAACTCCCAGGCCAGGGCTTCAAGCATACAACACTGCCTCTTAGGGAAACAACAATAGTTTCAAGCAAAACATGCCAAGTTTGGTGGTGGTGGTGAAAGGGCCAGGTTTATTTCAGTTCTCTGGATTATTTAAACAACAAACTGGGTGGTCAAGAGTGCCTGCCATACACTGGTTAGTTGCTTGCTGCTTCACAAAGAATCAGCTAATGGTAGCAGCTAATAAAGTGATCGCTTCAGTTCGAACAGTATGGCTGCCATGGAGATCAAACATCAGGATTTCTTCACTGGTGATGGTAACTACCCAGGCGTGCTTACCATTGCATTTGTTAAACAGGGGTTACTTGGAACGTCACTCTGTTTCTTGGTGGGCCCATGAAGCAACCACTGAACACTTTGGAGTATATATATATATATACCAAGGAAGACCAGACAAAGAATCAGACCAGACCTGAATTCACCCTAAGCATGGAGACAAGCAGTAACTTCCTATCTTTAAACATTCAATGATGAGATTTCAGTGCTTCCTGGAACTGGAAACTGCTTAAGAGGAGAAAAATATTATAATTTCACCATTTCCTGGTAGAAAGGTAACTTCTTTGTGTAAAATAATCAAAATTAAAAATCAATAGTAAAACCTAAGCATTTACCTGCATCTCTTGGTGTTTTTATTGGCTTCCTTTTGGGTTTTGGGGGTAAGGGGACAAAAGGGTTGTGGGGTTTTTTTCAGAGTGGGAGGGTTAATGAGGGCAGTATTGTAGTGATGTAACACTATTTCTAAAAGCTTTAATTTCTATGAACCTCAAGGTCACACTCCAGTCATTGTCTTTCACATGAACATTCTTCTTCCCTATATGATTCTTATCAGAATTTTTATCACCTTAAACCATTTACAGTAGAGACACTGCAAGAGGTGAAGAGTGCAGTCTAGCATTTAAAGAATGAAGACCACAATTTAATAAAATTTGAGTAATGAACAAGCCACTGAAGTGGTAAATTATGTCAATTTATTAAGTTTAGCCTAAACTAGAAAAGACCATGATGACATTCAGAAACACACAGAAATGGAAAAGATACTTGGGACACATGAAGTTAATTTTGATGAAGCTAGGATAACCACTTCAGAAGAATAATTTAATTTATATTGTTGGGTACCATGCAAGAAAGACCAAGAGCAGGGCAACACTATGGACAATTCAGTTAGACCCACCTCCCACAGTACGCAGGACAGTAACCTGAAACAAACACACTTGAATTAAATGTTGAGATTCTGTTGGATATTAAAAGAACAGGTGCTTTTATCTTTTGTGAGCCAATCTGCTCTTCAATGTGTAATGGCTTTCTCTCTGAGTCCACATTTTTATTCTAAAACCTGTTTAATACAGTCTTCTAGCTGAAGGGCTGGTCAAGGCTTCACTGGTGAGGGGTGTGCTATGGGTCTGGCTCTGGGACAGAGAAAAGGTAGTCCTGCCTTAATTGTCTATGCAAGGGGAAGTTTCGGTTCACACCTAATTTCATGTAATTCTTACAAATTTTCTGCACTACTTGGTAAAGTACTTTTATATATGCGAGAACTTTCAACCTTGCCAGTAATCCTTAGATACACAGTCTTTGCCAGAGAAGGATAAATTTTTAGGGCTGTGAATCACATCAGCCAAGAAAAGCACTGGTAAAACCAGTGGAAACCCTGGCAAAAATATATCCATACAATATGGCTACCACATATGACTATATTGACTATATTGACTCAGAACCTTCAACACTACACTAGACATCCACGGTAGCACAGCTTAACAAAATATTTCCATGGGTACATCTCACAAAGAGGAAAAAATCCCAAAAACATCTCCAAGGTGTGAGTTGAAACCCTGGAATAAGGCCGAGGTCTACCTTTCTAGTAGTCATTGTCACGTCTAGTACCCTATGTCTGAAATGCCAGGTCTATGATCCATGGACACTGTGTGACCCCTCTGACATGGGCCTCAACAGCAGAAGATGCTCCCTCCTGGGAAGAGGAGAGGAGCTTGAGAGTGCACAAGCCATGCAATGCTGCAAGTACGTGGGTCGCAGAGATGGTGCTGGCAGGTTGGTAACCATTAAGGCAACAAATTGGTCCCTCTTTGTATTCCTGATCACTGAAATCCAGGCTGCTGAAGTTCTGTAGCTATAAATTTGCCTACAGCAGAAGTCACTGCTGTAGCTTATCTATTATTTTGCTTGCCTGTTGACAGCAAGACAAAAATTCTCAAGCACTGTTCCCTCCTCTTCCCATGGCAAAGGCAACCTGGTCCCTCACTTTTGGTACAACAAAACTGAGACTGAAGTACATGTGCTGCAGCAAGAAAGCAACTTCTCAGCAAAAATGTCGTTTGCTATAGAACAGCAATGATTCTTCCTCACTATTCATGAAGCCTTCCTACCCACCACCAAGTACAACCACTTTGTCACAGTACTCAGCAAAAGCCACTTCAGATTAGCACAATTCTTTCCACTGACACTTTGAATCAATCTCCCTCACAGAAGCTTTTAAGAGACAAGCCCTCACATGCACAGTCAATATTGTTATACTCTTACGCAGATGTTCAACAGCTACTTCTTTCAGCTTAACAGAACAGGTGACAGTGATTCAACTAAAGTGTTTAATACAGCTGTGATCATTGCTAAGAAGAAAAAGGTGATGGTACTTAATCCTGACAGAGTCCAAACACAGGTATCTTGGATATTTCCTTGCACTAGCATTCCATACCATGCCATTGGCTTTCTACACTCCACAGACTGTTCTCCATATTGTAAAACAATGACAAAAATAGCAAGAGAGTTACACGACTGAGTTCATGTACATATCATTTCCAATAAAGCTGGTTTTACCCCTATGCCCACTTAATTTTCAAAAGATAAGGTGCAAAATATGACAGGCTCCAAACACAAGGTAAATTTCATGGGCATTTCAAACATATGAAAGCAGTAGACCATAATAATGCTACCACTAAGCTCTTCAGCAAAAGTAATATAAACTATTTTAAACCATTTAACATCTTTCACAGCTGTTGAGTTGTTTGCCAGGGCTCTGATCCAACTGCTACTACAACTCTCAATAGAAAGGCTATGATGACCTCTCATGTGGATTGGTTGCCATCTTAAAAGCAGGGTGGAATACCCAGCTGTAACACAGGAACACAAGTCTGATGATTATGGATATCTGTCAGACCACATTTCAGTAAAGCTGAAGAGAATTAGAATGTTGATGCATAAAAGACATCTTTTATCCCATGATCGGCAGACAGAAAAAAACAGGAACACTGGACAGAGTTCTTACCAAAATATTCAGTAAAACAATAAATGTTTTTTAATTAATATTAATGTATTAATACCAATACCAATGTAGCATTAAGAAGCAGGCATTCTTTATTTGGCAGATGCACAAGGGGGATAGCTCCTCCTAAAGTAATGCATGCTGGGTACAGGAAAGTTTCTGTTTATATTCTGTATTCTACATACATATTCTTTGATGTCCCAGAATGAACATATATATGATAATATTTTCCCCAAAATCATTAACATATTTTTCCTCCCCTTTATGTATTTCTTCTGTCCTGGGGGTCTATTTGATGGTCCCTAGTTATCAGGGATAATGTTAGAGCTGACCTACTAAGTTAGCAGGACACTGCTGCTGGTGAACTTCCAGTTCTATTTCTTACAGCATGGGCATTGCACAGTTCCATAGGCCAGTGGTTTTGGACGAATAAGGATTGTGTTAACTCATCAGGTGTAGAAAATTTATCATCTGGTAACAAAATTGCACTCTGCTCACTTTAATTTCTTTTCCCTCAATTAGACCTTGTATGTGTCCCCAGGCTGAGTTCAGATGCACAGCTGAAAAGTACGGGGGTTTTCCTTATTATTTGACTGCAAAGGATGAGGGTGGAGAATGGGGTTTTGACTGCACCACTTCTCTATTCCAGTCCTTTGGCTAAAATTCAATCTGGTTCACTTAATAAACAGAATATTGGAAACAGATCAGTCCATCATTACAAACTGAGCAATTTTCCTTCTTAACTTGTAAATAATAGCAGACAACACTGGACTGGGTTGAATGGGATTCCTTTGGCTAAATGTTGACATCTGTAATACAGATGTCAACCTCCAATAAGTTGCTTTTGGCTTCTTTGTGAGCCAGTAGAGACCTAGTCAATGGAGTCTTACTTGTCTTGCCCTAAAACACACATATGGAGTGGCCCAAGTGAATCATGCCCTAAAAATGTTTATTTCTTGCGACTAATTGCAAAATCAACCAAAGGTGTACAGTAAGATGGGTGATGAGATGAGTATCACCCATCATGCATGTCAGCCTAATGACAGTACAGCTGTCACTTTTTCTCTCAGATGACCAGTGCTGGCATCTTATTCCAGACAATCTCAGAAAATGTCTTAACTTCCCCTGAAAGTAAAATCACAAGTTTCTTCCAAGGCCTAAAGCAGTATGAAGTAAGAAGCTTTAATGACTGAGCTGGAATGAAACATGCTCAGCATCATAAGTTACTCTCTTTGCACTATTTGGGAAAGAGATTACATAGAAAAAACACCACTTTCTTGTAGGCTAAAATGAAATATTCTACCTGCTTGACAAAAACCTGAGGGGTGCCAACTAAAAAGATCCATTTGCAAATACAACATTAATAAACCTTTTATAAAAGTCACAACTGAAAATATAAAGAAGATAACAAAGTTTCAGTTACCTGTAGCATAGATTTAACTCATAAAATCCACACACCTATATTATCTAGCTGCAGAGGTGGTGTTGTACACATTGCAGTTGCCCTTTAGCTGATGGGCAGTACTGACGCCCCACTCATGTTCTGGCTCACCACTGCCTGCATAAGAAAAGGCCCGGGATATTATTCTTGTATATGGTGGCAAACACTTCTGAGGGTTTGGTTTAGTGCCACAGAACACAGCCACTGGCTGGTTGAGCTGGGTTTGCTCAGCCCTTTTTTGGTAAGAGGGAGGCCATGGAGGTGGCTTCTTTGAGAAGCTGCTGGAAACTTCCACCATGTCCAGCACAGCCAATCCCTGATGGGTCTGAAGATGGACATGCTGACTGCCAAAGATGGGCCAATGAGAGATAAAGGTAACACCTCTGTGATAACATATTTAAGAAAAAATCAAAACAAAGTGGCAGTGCAGTTTCAATTCCAGCCAGAGAAGAGGAGGTGAGAACATGTGAGGGAAACAACATGGAGACACCAAGGTCGGTGGAGAAGGAGGGGCAGGAGCTGCTCCAGGCACCAGAGCTGAGATTCCCCTGCAGGCCATGGTGATGACCATGGTGCAGCAGCTGAGCCCCTGCAGCCCATGGGGATCCATGGGGGGTGGATGTCTGGAGGAGGCTGTGATCCAGTGGGAGACCCGGTGGAGGAAGACAGGGTGTCCCTGCTTCCAGGCTGGAGCAGCCTGTCCTTGGAGGATTGCCTCATGGAAGAGCAACCCACTCAGTGGCAGTTTTGGGAGGACTGTTCCCTGTGGGAAGAACTCACATTGCAGCAGTTTTGGCAGGACTGCGGCTCATGAGATTGGAACCATGTTGGAGTTCACAGAGAACTGTCTCTCATGGGAAGGGACCCTATATAGCATAGCAGGGGAATGACTTACCTCCCTGAGCCAAGCAGAAGAAACCTCAAGTGATGAACTGACCATGACACTGGCAAAAATAATGAATAGGTAAGGACCCCTTTTAATTGTGTTTATAAAACCTAGGCTTGAAAGAGATCAATTTGAGATAAGTAGGAAAGACAGATGCACGAACTGCATCAGTGACTTCTCCTTCCTTGGATTATCATCAACAATTCCCAAACTAGCAGAGTAGGAGCAGTTCAGACAGATTATCACGTGCAAGGAGTAAAGGCCTGGTCACACATTCTTATTTAATTTCCTGCTTCTCAGCTACCTCAGAACATGGCATTGTTCAAATGGCAAAGACTACAGCTATATCAAAATATAGCACATATACACTTACATAAGCCTTTTCAAAGTGTTGGATTTTTCTTTTTCTGAATAAGGTATGAATTACTGATGATTTTTTTTTCTGGTTCTGACTAGAACTAATAGGACAACAGTACCTACATATAGTCTCAAAAACACTCCTACAATGCACCTGCAGACAAGCCAGAACTCTGAGGTACAAGAGAGGAAAACCTCTCCTAGGATGTCCACTCTAAACTTTGCTTTCTCAAAAGATTTAGACAGCTTATATACTCTTTTGGATTATACTGGAAATGTCTAATTTAAGGAAATGACCCTTCAAATATGCAAGCCTTACAATTTCCTCATCCATCATGGTGACTATCCCTCTGGCTGTTTATAAGCCATGAGCACTGCTGTGGTTTATATAAAGCACTCCTTTCCACAAAGGATTGTACCAGAGATGGTTACTGATCACAATAGCTCACAATCCAAAATCCTGGACTGATGCAATCACTCACTAAAGAGACAATTAGGTCTTAAGAAATACTGACATGAAAAGCAGATTGAGTTGTTGCACTTCAATAATCCCACTGACTTTTTGGATAAAGTCATAGATGAACTGTGGTTGTTTCTGTGCATATGTGGGAGCAGCAGCTCCCAAGCAGTACTGATAGTCAGAAAAGCAATAATAGGAGACCTACAGAACCTTATTAAGCAGCACTTTACCTTTATTACCTTTTCAAGATTTTCAAGGCTTACAATACAAGAATTGCTGCAAAAAAGATTTAGGGACAGGAATAAGGTAAATACTTAGAAGAGACTAACAGTAATAATACATAAGTATTAAGTGTTAAACTGGCTGCACACCATGCAGCTTTCCAGAGCCACACTCAGGAGTATTCTTTTAAAGACAAAAAAGACAGCACTAACACCAAAATAAGAAACATACAGATTATGAAGTCAGAAACATTAGATTTTCAGATAGCCCTCTTGGTAGGCAGAAGAGGAACACAGAAGCCCTGTGAAGATATTCTGCTTGTTCCCTGAAGCAAGCAACTTTGTGTTGAACCCAACAGCATTCAACCAACATAGGGCATTAGATCATTTTGTTACAAAAGGGGAAGGAGAGAGACAGAGAGATAAGGTTAAAAAAGATCAACAGCAACAATGCAGGATAAAATTAAGAAATTTTTAAAGCACTAAGGAAAGAAAAAAAAACCATCACAAATATTTATGTTGCTTATACAAAATATAAATATATTCAAAATAAATTCTGGCATTTGTCCAAGTTCTTTAGATGGGGCAAATTGAAACCAGTGTCACAGCACATTTATATGCAGTATCTCCATTTCAAGGAGGCATTCTGAAGAACTGACTGCATATGTATGTATGTATGTATGTATGTATGTAAAATACAGGCAGAGATACAGACAGCACACCCTGCCCCAGTGCATTCAGCAGGAATGAAAATATCTGCTGAATGAATGAAAATACCTGGTAGAAGCACTACCCCAATTGGGTTAAACACTCATCCATTCCCCCATGTCGGAAATACTTAGTGGATTCAGGAGAGGCTTTGAAAATGCTTTCTCAAGTGAGTAGGATCCCCAGGCAAGATCCTCATCCCTTACTGAAGCCTGCATTAGTGTTTGCCATCAATTTCTATTGACAGGGTTGGGTTGCAGGTTTTGTATTGTCACAGAACAGACTCTGGTTCAGGCCCTCAAACCTGGCTGTCCCTCCAGGGCTCAGCTTCTCAAATCCAACTTATGAATTTTGCTGCTGCAATCTGAGAGCAAAGAGGGACAGCTTCATGGAAACAATCACACAGGCACTACAAGAAAATGGAAACCACTTCCTCCAACTCCTTCCTGCAAGCAGGCACTGGATGGGTTGGTGCCCACTGATGTATCCAAGTCACAGGGAATTTGTGGTCTGCAAATTACAGTTGGAGAGTTCAAGCCTTCCCTTCACTGTGAATTGCAGAGCTCATGAATGGGGACAAACCAGCAGCCTTTCCTGGGCAAGCTGCTTCTGTCCTGGAGGGTCATGCACCACAAATGAGAATTGAACTTACTCTCTTTCACAGGGTTAATACTTTCTCATAAAAAGAATTGAATTTGTTACTGTATGAATTTGACAGTTTTTTCTTTATTAGGGTACATAGCAATGGTTTCTCCTGGTGGCATATACCTGACAGAATTATTCCAATCCACTCAGTGATCCACTTACTGATTTAAAGGTAAAGAGCTATTACAGTTGCATGTAACCACATTTTTTGTGAAGAAAATCCTTATGAGTAAACAATAACAAAAAGGGTTCCTCTTCACAATTTTTTTACTTTGTACCTAAAAGACATTGCAGAACTCAAAGAGCAAAAAATCAGCTTCCAGGTCATGCCACCCCAACTCTGTTGGTGCTTCTGCACTTGCAGGAACACTTGGCACATTTTTTTATATATACTATATAAGGACTGAAGACTTCCTAAAAATATTTAGGGTGCTTTAATGTTGAGAAGTACCTTGAGTGCAGGTAGCTTCAGTTGTGTCCTGGGTGGGGGGAAACAGCTGAAATCCCAGCCAAGAGGCCATGAACTGGCAGTGGCCCTTTGTTAGGACCCTTTGCCACAGCACTGCAGTGCTGGCCATGGAGGGGCACCCAATAAACAACAACAAGGCCCCAGACCAAATATCACCACTGGACCATAAGGCAAGTGTAAGGGGTGTGAAAAGCACATGAGGACCTGGTATACAGACTGTAATGGTACAAAACCCCCATGATTCCTTTGTTCAGGGTTGCATCCCCCACACCCAGGTACCCAGCTTGAGCTGTTATCATGTTGCTGCACCATGATTAAATTACTTAAAGGAACCAGACGTCTGAGACTCAGCTATGGGATACCTTCTGTAAACACTGGGAGGGAAACCTATCTGATTGCATGAGAGTGGTGTGTGTGGGGAGTCAAGCAGGGCCACCCCTCTACAAGGGAGCTTTGGATGCAGCAGCAGAAGTCCGGAGTAGTGGGAACGTAACTGCCAGTGGCTCCTGGATGGTCAGAGAGGAAACTTTCCTTAACATGACAAAGTTCCTAGCTTTTCAATTTTGGCATCCTTTCTAGCTCATTGAGCACACAAGCCAGATTTGCAAGCCAAGCGATAGAGCTTAGTCTCTTAAAGGACAGGAATTTTAAAGCCTTTTTATCAGACCATTGTCCCTATACATTTTGTCTTTACTAAAACTGCTTTGTATGGCTAACGGTACATTTCATTTGCTACTATCTAGATTCTAACAGGTCAGAAACATGTAAAATAAGGTATAAATTTATGACAACCTGTTTCAACTTACATTCTTTGTTACCCATTTTTATTTTTACTCTCTTTTCTTCTCACTGAAGTTATTAATGTCTGCTCCCCTTTAGTCAATATTGCCAAATGAGCAGCTGTAAGTCTGCTAATAGGATGAAAGGGTAACATGACAGAGTATGCACCTTTCCTCAATTTCTGCACCCTAGGACTTCAAGATTAATTCAACTCCACACCTGCAGTTATGTAGTGAGTATCTCCTTATGAGAGAAAGGGAGAAAAAGCGTTTTGTGCCAAAGCAGCTCTATGCTGCTACCTATCACCCTCACATTTCTTCAAACATATTGACACACACTTTTTGCTTTAGAAACTAGGGCATTGGGTTAGCATTATGTGTTGCCACCCAAACTGAACACAGTTCATGAAAGAGTCTCCCAGGAAGATTATGTTCTGACTAAGAGGAGGTTATAGGTTTGGAACATACCCAGAAGCCATAGCCAGCAAAATTAATTGTTTTTTCTTTAGCCTAGAGAGTTTTCTATTGGAATTTCCTTTCAGTGTTTCCTGATGAAATGCCATGGTCATTCCTTCCTAAAGGTAGCAAAATTAAAGGATAATAATTTTAGGCACTCCCCAGCTTAGACAGGATAAGGTGACTGACTCTGTGCGTGTGCCTGTGTGTGTGTGTTAGAGATCAGCACACATTCTGATATTCTTCCATGTGTTCTAAACAGGAAAACCACTAAGATAAACAAGCTGTTCTCTACTGCAGTTCTGCAGCAAAATTCTACCCTTAAGTGTATTCCCCTTAAATGTAAATTTGTCCCAAAGAAGCAAATAATAAACTTTCACAGTACAATTTGCCATCATGTATTTAGTTTATGTAACTCTACAAAAAACATGTTAGAAAGTTTCAAAAACAGTAGTGTTGCCTTCTCTGCTGCTTCTTTCCACCTGAGAAAAACTCTTCAGTTAACCAGGAGTGCCAGAGAAAGCAAAAATATTCCTATCCGTCATTGCCTGCCTTTTAAAATTATTTTTTTCCTAGCACAAAGCTAGCTTTTATCTCTGCTTGGCAATTCACCTCCTAAAGTGCCATCACTGGAAAATGCAATTACTTCTTTCAGATAAAAGTCCCATGAAGTGCCTCACAAAACTATGGACTCTCATATCAAAGAACCATGGAAAGGCTTGGGATGGAAGGAACCTTAAAGATATCTAATTACACCCCCAGATATCTCACAGGCAGGGACACCTTTCACTAGACCAGGTTGTTAGGGCCCCATCCAGCTTGGCCTTGAACACTTCCAGGGATGGGGCATCCACAACTTCTCTGGCCAACCTGTTCTAGTGCATTACCGCCCTCTGAATAAAGATCTTCCTAACCTCTAATCAAAACCTACTGTCTATTAGTTTAAAAAAAAAGTCACTCTTTTTTTAAATCCCCTTCAAGTCCTGGAAGGCTGCAATGAGGTCTCCTTGGAGCCATCTCTTCTGCAGGCTGAACAACCCCAACCTTTCAGTCTTTCTTTGTAGGATGGGTTCTCCAGCCCTCTGACTAATCTCCACCCTAAATCTGCCTCTCCTGAGTCTCCAAAAGCTTTAATCTGCAAATGAAATCTCTTTTTGAAAAACTACAATATCAGACAAATACGTCAGTGGGCAGACAGCAAAGCCAGGCATATGTCTGCAACTGAATATCTAAAAGCAGCAGTGAAGTGTCATGCTTCATTAAGAGTCTGCATGCAGTAAAAATAATTCTCAACTCTGCCAAAACTTGAGAAATATGCTTTTTTGAGATACTCTGCTTGAAAAATAAATCATGTTTCTTTGCCACTACAGAACATATCAATGGGACAAGTTCATCAAAGGGCTTTGCAAGCAAAGATTTACACCTTTTTAGGTTTTAGCAGGGTACTCTACAGTTTAAAAAACAGAGGCAAAGCAGAATTTAATCAGCTACTGTGCTGTAAGTCTACTAACTGAGCCTCATTCAAAATGCCATTTATTTCATTTGGGGACTACAAAATCTCTAGCTGGATTCATAAATAAGATTAGCCAGGCACCTTGACAGCTACTTCACCACAGCAACCAAATTTCCGCCTGGGCCATAAACAACATATTTGGCTGTTTTCATACATAATTGCAAAAGTCACAGAGCAACAGTGAACTTCAATAAAATCAATTACCTTGTTAAATTGGACCAATTTTTTCAAATCTTTTTCAAAGATTTTATGATATATAAGCTCTGTACAGAGCAGAAAACATTCAAAGGCACTCTCCAACTATAAAGGAGATAGTCGCTCACCCAATTCTATCACCTAGCAATGTGAGGAGAAAAAAAAGAAATTGTTTTTATAACCTGTGAGGATGGGCAGAGGAGGATTTCTGGACACAAACTCTACCTTCAGCTCACAGCTGAAAACCTCCAATGGCTTGAAGACAACACAAGCATCTTTGCACTACCACACGGCTCTCTAGCTACACTGTCCCGTAAAAAGCTCCCAAACAGTTAACAGTACAGTACCTGATACAACTTGCTTTCCCACTTAGCTGCACTAGATCTCACAGCATCTTACTTACAGATCTCACAGCACTTAACTACTTGCAGTGTGGGTCCCCCCCATGAAAGGAGGTATATTTGGCAGCTTGATTTTGGTCATATTGTACAGGACAGTTTTTAACTGGACTATAAACTGACTCCTGAAAGATAATCTTCCTTGTTCTTGGTGAACCTTGTACAAACCTTTGAAAAAGCCAAAAGTAACTCCATGATCATTAACAGTATTTAAATCTTGATACAGTTAATGCTCATCTCGAAGATGTCATTGACTCCTAATACTCCTTTTTGTACTCCTAAATCCATTTACTTAAGAGGTGATGAAAAGAGTTATGCAGCTGACCACTGTTCTTCCTTTGCCCATATGAGCTCTGCAGGAAAAAATGCAGCTTCTCTTCTCCCTGGCTTATTTTTCAAGGTGAGACATCAGCTCTACTCAGTGCCAGACAGAATTTATCCAAAAAAAGATGATTGATCACTTTACAGAATAAGGCAGAAGAAAACACTACTTACTTATTTTTATTTGTATTTATGTATTAAAACACATTTATTTTGCTCTGCTGGAGGGGAGACAGGCTGTTCTAATAGATTATCAGTGGACTTTGTACAGTTTTGGTAAACAGAACTTTTCTGGAAAGCATGCTTCTTGTAAATAAACCCCTATCTGTGCTTCATGATGACCCCACCTATCCCACAGCCTTTTAAGGCTGCACACATGTTATGACTGCATCTGGCTGGGCCTAACAGTTTCTCCAGCTGGCTCCACAAAAGGGTGAAATAAAGTTACATAAAACAAGCAAAAGGAAAAACCCAAAGGCATCAACTCTGCTCTTGGTCTTAATGCTGAATCTCACTGCAGTCATCATTCTGTGTAGTAAAACTACACTTTAGTCTTGCCGTGATGATAAACTTTCTACTACAGGCTGAAGAAGTTCAGCATTCCCTTTGTCTAAGTGATCCAAACCCTGTGAAATTCTAGATAATCATGACCAAGTTTTCATTGTTGTTGTTGCTGGAAAAGCAGTCTCTGCTTCAAGTGTTATCTCTATCCTGTAATACTACCAGCAAAACCTTTACATAGAGACATTAATTGACAGGCAGACAACTCTCAGAAAAAAGCATATGATCAAGGTGACACCATCTCTACATCTCACGACTGAGATCAAATGCTTTGTTACCCAATCCCCAGAAAAAAGCTAAAGTACTATGAATCAAAAAGAAAAGACTTCAACATATGCAACTCTCTTAGATGAGATCAAACAGATACAGAGGGAGAAACATCCATGACCACAGACCTTGACTGAAATAGGTGAGCACTAGTGATGAAGTTTGTGTGAGGTCAGAAGCCTAGAGTATCTTTAAAAGCAAGTGATTCACAGCAGACAAAGACCAGAAACACACCCATAAAAACATAAATTTTTGGCTACAAAACTCAGCAATGAATAAAGCACAATTGTGCCTTTCTGTTAAAAAGTCGGTGTTTTTTTTCAAACCTGTCTGTATATACACTAGCTCTTCACTTACACAGCTTTATGCAAAAGGCTGTTACTTCTCAGCCCCATCCTTCCCGTAAGCTATGTCTGGATCCATTAAGAATTAATATTATGACTTACATGAAACTAACCAAGAAAAAGATCCCTGGAAAATATCAACACAATGTCTAGTTTAATCATGTGCCAGCACTGCTGATGGTGTCTGCAGCTATTAGAGCATCCACTCTGTACACAGACAACTGTGACTGGTAGCAATAGGCAGCCCAGCTGTCTGGCCTACAGTGGGGTAAGAAACCAGATGGTGCTTCTTTAATAAATGCAGGAATTCTTCAAGGGGCTTTCAACATGATCACTATTACACTTCTGTGATAAATCAAGGAAGGTGTGTTTTGATCCTGCATAAATCTGCTGGCACAATGTGCTTTTGTATCGCTGTAAAATTCTCATCCTATACACTGATAAATCTATGCTAAATATCAGGAAAGCCCACCTAACCAGGAAACAACCAGGGCAGTCATCAGGAAAGGGAAACAATGGTTCCTCAGAGTCACTGCCTTGATCACAGCACCTCTTAAGCCCATTGCCCCAGTGTTCTGAAGACCATCAAATAAGTGCAGTTGTCATGAGAAAATTCTACATTTCAGCTGCAGGCCCAGATATTAAGGAGACACTTCTAAATCCTCCAAATCCATTTGTTTTCTTAGAATTCTCTGATTGGAATCCTTTCTGCAAACTCTGCTTCTTTTCCTCTTAATACCACATTCCATTTTTCTACCATTCCTTACACCAAAAAAAAAACCCAAATCCTTTTCTAAAAGAAAGGAAAAAAAAAACTAATCAGATTTAAATTTTGCATCCGTGTACCCCAGCAAAACTGACAGACAGTTGTCACACAAGGTACTCATCTCCTCTTAGTAGTTTTATCACCACTGAAGGAGAGATCTTTAATGGCAGTGCCATCCTCCCCAGAGAGCTGGAAGAAGAATGTTCCAGCAGTGAATCACCTCCTAAGAGACACAAGGGAACAGCTATGCATTGACATGAGAAAGCCTGGGGTGCTCCTGAACTTCTCAACAGCCATGTTCTCCTCAATGTAGCAGTCAAACCCTCAAAAGTTGTTTAAATTAAAACAATACAGCTTTTGGAGACAACACCTGAGGTTCTGTCAGTATTGGTTTTATTACCCATGTATATTAAAGGAAGTTTCTTAACTAGTAATCATCAAAAAGGTTCCAGTGAGGACAGGCAATTTTAAACAAAACTATAAAAGTCATATCACTCCTCTACAACTCTATGCCCACTACAAAACCAAATGTAATGCATTTTGAAGTCCCAAAGTGTTTCAAATTTCATTCTCTGTTCTCAACCAGAAAACCATGTTTTCTCATGAACCACCACAGCTCTAGCAACTTGAGCTGCAATTTGATAGTCTGTGCTGTACAAGATGAAGCTGCCAGCTACATCTATCCTGCAAACCTTCTGAGATCCACTTAGTCACACAGATACGAGGAAATACAGACTTTAATAGTCAAATTCAATAGCAGCAATAAGAAAAGTAGCTACTGTCCTGAAAGGGACTCACAAATAGGAAATGAGTCATGCTCAAAACATGGACACTTATTAATTGCAAAACAATTAAATGTCAGTTTATTTGCAGACTGCAATTCTTTTAGTGCTCAGTTTTGCTGGGGTTTCTTGAGATCATATCTCTCAAAAATTTCAGGCAGCTTGTAGAGATCTGTTTTTCCAATGGTTTTCCTCAGTCCTTCCATTTTGTACCTCCCGGATACTAGAATTGCATGTTGATAAGATAATATCATCCAGCAAGGCCTGGAAAATGCTTTCATTTAAACTAATTCAACCCACAGTGTTCTGCTGTGCTCCATTTGGACTGGGGACCTTGTGTACCTAGCAGAGTTTGTCAAGTTAGCACATCAGGTCACATGGAAGTCCAAACAGCTTCTCTCTCCTTCATTACAAGCAGTCCAGAATTGACATCCTCACGCCACATGGACCCCTTTGTGACCAGTGACATAAATAATAATGAAAAGAATGTATTAAGGATGCAGCCACAAACAACTCAATTTGCCATGCGGGAGAATTCATCAGACATACAGTAAATAAAAGGAAAAAGGGAAGCCTAAATGAAGTATTTGTATATTTTAAGCCCACATATTTTTAGTCACCCATTCCATCACAAATACATGCAATAAAGGAGAACTCCAGTTTGAATTTGTGGAGGGTTGTTTTTGTTTGTTTTTCAGGGGATGTGTTTTACTAGCTATTACTTCAGAATATCAGTAATCATGACCCATATTTCCACTCCATCAGAGTGTGCAGGGCTCTCTTCGATGCTTCTAATGTCATGTAGTCTTGTGGATAACACCATCTTTTTCAGAAAAGCACAGGGATTATCTTCTTCCACTATTTTCCATTCACCCTTACAAAATTTCCTGCTGTTCTTCAAATAGTGAAAAATGGCTGCTTGTATCACATAGAAAACCAGTAGTCTTGTTCATTAACCAGCTATTTTGCTTTGTTGGTAAATTGCTGGTATTTTTAAACATGTTTAAATGTTTCCCTTGCCTATAAAAATTCAATTTCCCAGGAATTTTCCAGAACAACAGTTTTTACCTTTGCATTCCCAAAATTCCTTGGAAATGTCACAATAATTTAAAGTGTTTCTTGGGCATATGTAGCTCTTTAATGAATTCTGTGCAGTATCCAAAAACTACAAGAGCTAGTGTGAAAGAAATCATTATTGGGTTAAGATAGGCACGTGGTTCCTTTTGATCCAAACTCAATAATGTGAAGTCTAACCAGATGTGTTCATTGGAGAAAGACCAGGATTAGTAAAATCAGTGATATATTTTCTAAGTAAAGGTAATCTTATAGGCCTACATTTTACTTAACAAGCATTTCCACAGCAGAAAGCACTGGTTGTTGCAGAAACAAAAAAGTGTGGACGGTATGTAGTTTCTTCAGACATCCATGCAATTTAATAGAACAGCATTTCCTCCTTGGTGCCCTTATTTATTTTATTTTCTCTCAACAGCATAAAATGCACAAAATATTGATGAGTCAGAAGATAAAATTTATCTCCCATTCTCACAGTTTTTAGGTACAAAAAAGCTTCCTGGAAAAGCTGATATATTTAGAAAAATCTGGATGTACTGTATTCTCAAAACAAGAAAATGCCAAGTGTCATCCATCAAATTTAGGTCACACTCACCCATGGGAGTAAGTCCTTCAGTAACGACTGGTGATAAAGATTAGTATTTGTAAGACAACAATATGTGGTTTAAAAGATAAATATCCTGCCTATGTGATTTTAAAATCCATTCTATACATTTTTAGCATAGAAGAAAATTGTTCTGCTTACTCTGAAAACAATGGCACCTGGGTGACATTTCTTCAGCACCTGCCAAATGAGGGTATCTACAGTTCTAGCAAGCTCTAGATGAAGAGCTTGTCACAGGAAAAACAGACCTTTTCTATGTCTCTGTCTGGAAAGCACTCTCTGTATCCCTAGGACCATGATGCATGTGAAATTAAGTTATCCCACTGCTGCTTTCAAGCCCAGATGAAATCCACAGGGCCCTTCAAATCCAAGAGCCCAATTACTCCATTGCAGGCCCCACGTTATCCTGCCATTCCCATGCAGATTATATCTGGCTTTTGTGTGGTCAAGCCTTAAAACTAAACAGTAAACCTGCTGTTCCTAATAAAACAAGATGCTGTCTCCTTGGGAATAATACCTGTAGCAACAAACCAAGGCAAAAGGATAAAGAGGGAGAGAAAGAGAGAGAAAGAAACACCTGCCTGATCAAACATTTAAAAAAATGTATTTTCCTGGCACTTGAAGGTGCTCAGACTGACAAATCATGCCAAGCAAGAAGTTCTGAACTTCTACTTATCAGGAAATCAAACATCTGAAATCGAAGCAGCACCACTGTGATTAGTTGAATAATTTTTTTAAAAGAGTGGAATGTAGCAAGGCCAAAGTAAGGAAGGACATGAATGAACTAACCTTGACATATGCTAGGTAATGCTCACACTTTTCCTGCATGAATGACAGTTGTAACTTTTCTGTGATCTGCCCTGCTGCCTCTCCAGAAGTCACAAAATAAACTCTGGGTTGCAGGCTCTTTTCCTTCTTTGCCACATCAGCAGTCAAGTTATAATTCAAACCTGTTTTAAAAAGGAAGAAGAAAACAAAGGATGTCAGTATACAAGTTATTTTCCAGCCGTCCATCAATGGATCCTGTCACTTCCGGGGCATCTATGCTTGAAGAAAGGTCAACCCTTGAGGGCCCTCAATCAATCACTAAGTTCCCTGTAGCTACAGAAAACCAGATCCAATTACAAACATACTCCCATGTTAGGTATCACTATTACTCCCAGCCCATCCTTTCCCATAGGAAACAATGTGTAATACATCTACGTACACTTAACAGAAAAAAACCCCAAAAAGTGAAACAAAACAACAAAAAAACCCCCAACAACAACCTCCTACAAAAAAAAAACAAAAAACAAGATATTTAAACTGCTCCTGACAGAAGAAGCAGAAATCCCAACACAAACAACAGCAGCAACTTCAAACTCTGCTTTCCTTCTAAAACAGCACAAACCATGCAAATGTCAACCAGGATGTGGCACTTCCTGACAATTGTTTTCATTGATTTGCAGTCATCTTAGCAAGGAATCTTAGCATTCATATCATATAATTCCCCACACACAACTTTTTTGCTTCCAAAAAGCAACCTGGGGCAGTGAAGGGCTAGGGAGATAACAGGCCAAACTTATCACTGCTGGTAGTGTAAGTTCTTCCTGCTCACTCCAGTAGGAGATCATAAGACAAGTTTTCACTAGCAACTTAACTCTTCCAAATAATGCCTTCAAACATTTGTCCTGCAGCTTTAAGTGAGTTTTCTCTCTTTCTACTGATGATCTACCCACCCAGCTTCACACAATGAAAATAAAACTCTGGCATGAATTTGACGAGCTCAGAAGAAGGGTTCAATTCTTCTAATGACTATTCATTTTCCTTAACTAAAGTTAAATGCCTAAAAGCTTTGATAATGGTTCCCTCTGAGAAATTTTTTCTCATATCTTCAAGACGGCTGCTACCCAGCAGACCAGTTGAACTATTCCAGCCAGTAAGAGATGCACCAAGTAAATGGCAGCAGGCATTTTATAATGGATTCTCATCCTAAAGAGCATGTACATACCTATGATGCAAGAGTCATCCCATAGGGCTGAAAACACCCCTGGAAGCAGTGGGGAGTGAGAAGAGATTAAGATCAGGCCATGGTATCCCACAAGCTAAAAAACATGAATCACAGCTGGCAGTGCTAAAGGATGGATTGCACACTCTGAACCACTTAGAACCTCCCTTCCTCACCCACTAACATAATGACAAAGCACACAAACAGCAGGAGGCAAAATGCTCATCAGGAATAAGGACATCTGTAAGTGCTTGCCTAACTACTAGCTATAGTACTGATTTGCCAGGGGGGTAAGAGGGAGGCACCACATGGAAAAAATGAAGAACTAACTAAATAATTACAAAAAGCCATTGGAAAAGGAATGTGCTTCTTTGCTGTCTCTGCCAGTAATTAATTATGAGGAGAAAATGATTCATGAACTTTGCTTGCAAAGAAAATTCTTAAGCATTGAAAGCATTAAAAAAAAAAAAAGCACTAGCAAAAGAGAATGTATAGGACATTCCCTCCATCCTCTTCCAAAAAGCTTTCTTTTTCCCAGCACTTCCCACCTTGTTTCGAATCCGCTCTCATAGTGTTGTCCCTGGGTCTAAGTAGGGAACCATCCACACTGCTGCATACACTGAACAACACATCACTGCAGCACATCTGCTTTTGAGGCACTCTGAGGGTAAGCACTGACTCATGCCTGCCTCCAAACAGGCTGGAAAAATGAGAGACAGACAGAAATAATTCTCCTGCACCAAAGTATAGCTGCATACAGGTTTGAAGATGAGAATCTGCTTTTGAAAAATTTTTGATTAGGCATGTTTCTTCAGTCCTAGGAACATGTTTAAACAGTGAAAATATCAAACAACCTATTATCCTACATTAAATCTTGCCAGTCTTTCAGGCAGCAGTATTAGGGACATGAGGACTACCCTAGAAATGGATCAACACACAAGCAATGTACACCTGAAATGAAGAGTACAGAAGAAAATTTGGAGCAATTTCTAACATAACTACCTGCTTAGCTCTAATCAAATAACCAAAAACCCTTCATTTTCATAACCACTGAAATTCACCTAATTCTCACATTGGCACTATTACTATTGTTGTTATTGTTGTAGAGGAAATTAGCTAGACTGTTGTCTGAAATTGAAATAGTTCATGCCTCAAAGATTGATATCAAATTTTGCTCATTTTAGCAAAACTGTATAGAGGAGCTATTGAAGCCCATCCCTCCCTAAAGATGCTTTTCAGGGGGACCAAGAAGATCAGCTGGAGAGGATCAATGGAACATCGTTGGAATCCACAGATGATGATATTTTCTTTATTGTCTCCATCACTCTCTGTTTCCCCCCCCCACTCATTTTCTATTTATTTCTTTCTTTCCTTCTCTCTCTCATATTTACTATCAAATAAAACCCACAGTAATGATTTTGGCATATAGTCTCGTTTGCACCTTAATTTGGACAGAGGCATTTCTAGTAACTTTAATAACTGGATCTTGACATTTAATCAGCATAGTTGGCAGGATTAACGTTCTCTGACCCAAAGTGCCTTTCACAATAGTATTGTCTCCTTTCACAAAATTATTTCATATACTTCCCTCTGTAGTAAATCTCAGAAATCTAAATATTACTTGTTTTAAGGAGCTGTGAGGATTGTTAGGAGTCCTTCCATAGGAATTCCTAGCACTTGGTTGGAACTTCCTTTGAGGGGTTGTGGTTTCTTCTGCAGGCTTAGAAATTTGAATGCATCTTTCTCTGAGGGAATTGTGGTAAATGGATTTGGGGGTCTAGTTCCCTCGTCTACATGTTGTTTCGTGAATGGCCAAAAGCTCCTGTTTGGTGGGGACTGATGCCCCTATGATTTTTGTGTGTTCTGTTGTGAAAAGGCAGAACTGGAATGCTCTAGTCTTTGAAGCCAATTCTGCATCTCCTATCTTGTGGGAACCTCCCCACCAATCTGTGGTTAGTTGTGGACAACTAGAATTGGCAAGTTCTAATCCTGAGGCCAATCCTGCAGCTGCTGCCATGTGGGGATCGTTTTGTCCCTATGCAGGCTTAAGTATTCATCATGCAGCTTCCTCTGTGGGGGTTGTAGGAAAACTTTAGGGGTAAACATTTTGTTGTCCTTCATTAGTTAATTTGTTAGTCACTTCTCTACCCCTGGGGTGGACATAGTGAGAAAAAAAAAAAAATTGGATAGGGAACTATTGATTAGTAAAAAAAGGTGATGGCTTATTAAAAAAAGGTTTTAGGCAGTGGCATTGCTTGCTGCCAAATTCAATCATGTCCAAAATGAAAATCACTGGAATTAAAGGAGCAAACTGATAAGGCTGACTGCTTCCAGGTGAAAAGCAGAAACCTACTAAAGCCCTGAAAAAAAAAGAAAAAAAAAATGCAACCTAAATGCCAAAACCATTCCCTAATTCAGAGACTGCAATTAAAGCAGTTTCACTCCCTTTACTGAACATGCAATCAGTTGGAGAAGACCTCACTGAAAAACTTAGGGAAACAATAGAAGTGGTGCAACAAGCACTTCATAGAATAGAAGGTAGAACTTCACCTAAAAAAATTAATGCAATTAGCAACTCATTTCATTCTGGTGTATTTTGCCTGGGAAGTTTATTTCTTTTCTTTTTTTCTAGAAATGCCAAACATCCCTACATTGAATACAAGGAAAACTGTTTGGGAGCAGAGAAACAGCAAGCAGCACATTCACTTTCTTTTTATAGGAACCTACCAACACATGAGATGGAGCTGCATGAAAATCCATGAAACTTAAAGTGTCACTGTAATTGTTTGCATTTTCAGTTCATTAATGTTTGTAATTTGTTTGTATTTTCACTGCAAGTGGCTTGTTGGGAGATCAAATATTAGTTAAAGTATTCCACATAAGTTTGATTTCTTTTTACTGAAAAATGGTGTGGCAAAAGTCTTATGAATGTATAATTTGCCTCAACCAATTTTGTCCTGAGAGTTGGTATAAAAATGTATACATATTTGAAATCATGCAAGTATGTACTAACCTCTGCAGTTATGCCTCAGAGCAGTTTACAATTATGATTTGGCTAAATTTTTCTGATTTACTAATTAGAGAACTAGAAATTCTTAACAAAACGTAAGTCAATATCACTTAAGAAATTATTGAATCCCCCTTCCCAAACCTGGAGGGATAGCCATGAACTGCAAAAAGGACATGAATAAAATACAGAAAAGCCTTCTACCAGCTCTCAAGCCAATGTATGTTAAATTTCCTGCCATATGTCCAAAGACAGTATTTTAACTTTGCCTCAACTCTTCTATTTACGCTAATCAGTGTAGTGGCTATAGTACATTGTGCAATACACATGCTTCTCAGCTGTAGGTGCAGAATGTGATGAGGGCAATTTACTCACTGAAATTCAAAAGAAAAAAGCTACTTCGGCTAATTCAACTAAGTTTGAAAGGAAATTAATTTCATTTCTAATTCCACCAATAATAAACCCATAGTTTCTATTTTCTGTCAAGATGAAATTACAACTGTCTCCTGGAAAGTACAGCATATCCCTGATGTAAAAATATGTTTGCTTGAGAACATTTTGTATGAAAATGTTTTGTGTGGCAATTTTGTATCATAAAAACTTGTTTTTATAATATATAGAATTATCTGGTAGACTAAGAATATTACATATAAAATTATTCCAACTACATGTGAATGCAGTCAAGAAGAAAACACACCCTTGACAAATCCATTCACTTTTATTCTAGGGTGCAAAGTTAATAAATTATACTGCAAGAGCTGGGAATTCTCTCAAAACTTGGCTGATTGACACATGTTAATATGTGCATCTGTTGAGGATACCCCTCTATAGAGTTTAAAAATGAAGACTCGCTGTATAACTCTATAAATAATTTCAAAACATATTGAACCAACACCTAAAAGATACAATATAGTGATATCCCTCACATCCACTACCCATTAAAAAGCACTGATTCCTGGGACTCACTAATTAATGAGAATTGGATTGATGATTATTGTATGCTGTATGATTACTCATGTTATTGCTTCTGCTGTTTCTGTCTTTCCTCCTATTATCTTTCTTCATCACCTCCATGGACAACCCATAAACTGAAGAACAATGCTAGAAAAGAGACATTTATTATAATGTTGGAGTCACAGGGTAGATGTCAGAGACTGAAATCATTCATTGTTTGAGGCAGTGTTTCATGCCTCAAACACTGATATAAAATTTTGCTAATTATGGCAGAACTGTACAAAGGAGCCATTGAAGCCCATCCCTCCCTAAAGATGCTTTTCAGAGGGACCATCACCACCAAGAAGATCAACGGAACATCATGGGATCCACAGGTGGTGATATTTTCTTTACTCTGTCTCTGTCACTCTCTTTAGTTGAACTCACCTATTTTCTATTTCTATCTATCTATCTATCTTTCTCTCATATTTACTATCAAATAAAAGCCATACTATTGACTTTGGCATACGGTCTTGTTTGCACCTTAATTTGGGCAGAGGCATTTCTAATCACTTTAAGAACTGGATCTTGACAACTGTGGACACAAGTTTACATCTGTTTTCCTTCACGGATGAATGCAGAAGCAGCACTTGATGCACAGAGATGCCAGCAGCCACTTTCTTGTCCTGGACACACAGAAGTACAGAGTCTGAACAGGCTAAAACATTTTCATTCAAGATGGAAAGGCCTTCCTCTAATCTCTGCCTTTCCTGGTGATACAGAAACTCCAGGGGAGACAAAGCAGTGACCCATCAAGTGAGGGAAGAACAGTTTAACTGAGATTCTGAGATGACAGTGAAAACTTCAAATGTCATACTTCTCATGTCCAAGACATGCTGGAGGCTGTCTCTGTCAGGAGGCATACAACTAGATGATCAGCTCTCCAGCAAGCACTGAGAGAGTGAAGGGTCAGACAGAGTGTGCACAAAGTGCAGAGCCCATATTTCACCTGGCCATGGCTCTTTGTTCAGACAAAAACATTTCAGCAATAAATTCATACTTCTGAAAACTATTATCTGCAGGAAACAACTCAAAGGAAATTGTACAGTCATTTGCAGTATCCATAAACACAGATCTTTGGATAGCTGTTTCATGACCAGTAGTATTGCAACTACCACTAAAAGAAAAAAAAAAAAAAAAAGGTAGGTAATGTTTACATGCAAGTGTGAGGCAGTGCTAGATGAAGATTACCTTTTGTCCCATTCTTGTTAACAAAATAACCACACATTCAAACAAGTACTGAAGACACACATTTGCCACAGGAGAATGCTGTGTGCATGTTCAGCTTGATTTTCTGAACGTTATGTAGTTGATGGCAAATTTCAGCTGCTCAAAAGCAGGAGATAAGCTCAGCTTTACACGAGTAAGCAGTAATCTTGAGAATCCACAGTGACAAGCCCTAGGGAAGTGCTAGATGAACACCAGCATCTAGATTCTAGATGAGCACTGCGTTCTTGCAGTCTGATTTAACAAAAAGCACCCAGACACAAGCCCAACACTTTTGTCCACAAAATTCTGGCATAACATTTTAACACCTCCATTAGCCTTTCAAAGTCTGAACTATGTAACAATGCATTAACAGAGATATTCTAGGGTTTTTTCCCCTATATTTAACCATGCAGGAAAGGAACCACTACAATACTTCCATTAATTGCTCCCTCCTTTGTTAATTGATATTTTTCAACTGCAGCATAATTAAAATGGTCTGACTGCTACAATACTAACTTAAAGCTTATTTGAGATATTTTATCCGAATCATATCCTAAAGGGGTTTTATACAGTCAGATAGTTCTGGCTGTAACATTTTCAAGAAAAACACTTTGTTAGAAGCATTATATAAAAGGGCAATGATTGGAGTTTATATACTTAATAATAAAACAGTTCCTTGTAATGCAATGGATATTAGTCATCAAAGAAGATACATGTGTGCTTTTACCAGGTAAATCAAGTGAAGTACAGTTTGTATGACTACATAGGGGAATCAACCAGCTCTTACAAGACACGATGAACAGGAAGATAGGTCTTTTGTAAACAAAGGAAACCAATATTTAGATTAGAAAAAAGGCAGTTTACTTCATAGCCACAGGTCCAAAGATATGAAATTAAAGCAACGAAAACATTTTAAATAGTACCCCAGGAACATAAGAATACTTAGATATTCAGAAAACCTATTTGTAATTTTTCAGAGAGGAATTAACATCTCAGGAGCCCTCAAAAATGCATTTCCTTAATGACAGAGTAGTGGGTAGTGAAAAAAAATACTTTATCAAAGCACAAATTTGCTTACTTAGAGTCATCATTTACAGGGAAGGAAAAAGTCAGCATTTAGAGGAAGCAAAAATAGAAACTGAAGTCTCAGTTGCATTAATATGCTAGAATACAGAGGAATCTTAAATACAGTAAATCCATTGTTTTGAGATGTTTAGGTGACAGTGACAAGCTGCTTGTAGTTCTTACTTCATGTGAATGCAAGAAGTAGCAAGAAGCCTTTTCCTTTTCTGACTTAATTAAAAACAGAATCCTGAAGCAGGCTCACGTGAAGGTACACAGATACAACTCATCCTTCTCAACTACCTCTCAAAAAGATTAGACCACTGAGCAGGAGGAGGCAGGGCTTCCCCCAACTCTTCACCAGACTCACTGTCAAGACACAGCATGCTATGAGGCTGGGGCATTTTCCCTGAACAGCACAGTGCAAGTCCTCTGCCATTCTTAAAGCACGACAAGGGTGAAGCATCATGAAAAAAATTAACCCCGGCCTTAAATATTTAGAAATTCTGTATCTGTCCCATACCACTTCATAAAACAGCTAAGATTTGTAAGCATTGGGATGTAAAAGACATAAGTAGTATTTTAATAGAGCCAAGATGTAGAGGCTAGAACAATTACATGTCACACAATTCCATTCATCTGAGAAACTCCAAGTGTTTTACAGACACTGATCTGGAAGATATTCTTGCAATCAGTAAAACACTGGGCTATTTATAATCATTTTACAAACAGGTAAACTGATGCACAGAAAAGGATTTTCTCATGTCTGTTTCAAGAGCTCCTTGCAGACTTTCAAACACTATTAATCCAGAGCAAATCATACCTGTTGTCTAATAACATTGGTAGAGGATATGGATACAGATATGCATTATCAAGAGGTAGACTGGGACTATGAACTCAGAAGGCTGCGCTCTCTTATCCCTGCAGTAAGCCCAAGGAGACATTTCCCTCATTTCACTCAGGAAGAATCTGCCTCAGTATTATGCCAGCCTCATCACAAGGCAAAAACATGCCCAAGAAAGCTCTCAAGCCTCCAGCCTTCTGGGATTGTATGGCCCATGTTCATCTTGAAACCACTTATTTCACACAAAGCTCTGTCACTAAGTACAAAGAAAGACCTCGACTCTGGTTACTGTGCTCCTGTCTAGGGATGGCATAGGTACCTTACCTATTTCTCCAGGAACATGCTTGCCACTGAAACGAAAGCATGCTGTGACATTGAGGCAGTTCACCGGCTGCAAACCATCATGGCACTGAGGAGCTGTGATATTGATAGATATGGGCAGGAAAATGGTGACATCCATGGTAATTACAGGCCTGGATCTGGAGATCAACAGAGAAGCAGAATTGAGTGACCATTCAGAGGGAAATTCTCCACAAAAGGAAAATAAAGCAAATTTGGAAAACTGCACAATTTCAAGCAGACAGGAAAAATAAAAAACTACATTTGAATTGTAAAAAAAAATAGCATTTTGCCTAGCTGGCAAGGGCTACTAACATTTAAATGAAAGTGGTAATGTCAGCTTGAAGTTTAGTGCTCAGATACAGACTGCAGGCAGGCAGCTGGGGAAACTGATAATATTAAATAACTATAATCCTCTCCAGCAAAGGCTGCATAAAGCCTTCCTGATGACTGAAGAGGATAACAAAATTACCAGAACAGCAAACAAGTACAAGTTCATGCAAATGAGACTGGTTGCTAACCATCTTGGATGAACAGGGACAGCTAGGGAGAGACTGAGAGTTTCCACAGAATGATCTATAGTCAAATTTGTGACCCCAAAGTCAAGGAGAGAGCACAGAGGTCATCCACAGGAGATGGATTCATAGATAATTTTTATGATAAGAGGGACAACAGACACCACATCTATGTTTTCTGGAGGAGGAAATGTTTGGCTAATTCCCTTCTGGTGAGTGACAAGGATTGAATACTTTTATCACACTGCTGAACTGTCTTTCAAGAATTATCCATTGCACTGTGAACAAAAGCTTTCTACTCTTGCAACTCCAGCACAAGGTTATTGCTACCAGTACTCCTGGCTGAGGGACACCTCAAGCAGAATCACAGGGCAAGTTGAGTGCCTTAAGGCACAGGTGTCTTGCTAAGGAAACTTCCCTGTCTGACCATCCAGGAGGCACTCAGGCAGCCACACTCCCACCACCAGGGATTTGAACTCCTGGGACCAAAGCTCATTTGCAGTGAGCTGACAGGTGCCCCTCTTTGTTGTAGTTGATAGCTTGAAAAGTATTTTTTCCCATCTTTTAGTTGTGATTTCCCCCCCCCAGCTTCTCTTTCTCCTAACTGTTTACCTGGCGTCAAGTTACCATGGTTACTGAAGTTTCTCTCCTCAGCTCCACGGCGAGAGGCCGGATAGAGTAAAGAGAAGACCCTGCTGGTATTTCCAGCTGCTTGAAGTTTCTTTAGCCCAGGAAAGCACGGGGTTGGGAGAAGAGAGACCCTTCTTTCCAACACGGAAGTTTCTAACTTTGTTTTTCCTGTCCCAGAATGCCTCTGAGCTATGGAAGCTGAGAGAGCATGCTTACCTTGCCTTCCCTTTCCTTCCCCCCTGTGTTGCCAGGAAACCAAGCCCCCCCTCTCTCCCCCTCTGTCCCTCTGTGGAGAATACTCCTACACCTTTGTGGGCATTTGAAGAAGCTGGTGTCTGTTATTTCTTATCTTGGTGTGTGTAACCTTGATTTGTAGAAAGTTTGTAAGATGTACTAACTGAGAAAAATAATTGGTTCTTTCTCTGATGTTCCCACCCTCCGAGAAACCCTGTTAAAAGAAACCCCCCAGACCCCAAATCCTTTGTCTCTCATCCTTTGGATTCCCCTTCACAGAAATAAACTGTGGAATGCAAACCAGAGAGAGAGTCCCCCCCTGATTTCTTTACTCGCTCTATAGACTTGAATTCTTGAAGAAAATCAGTGAACCCCACAAACATATGCTGGCTCGAAACTCGAGTGAAGAGAAACCTCATCACTGAGCTAGCCGGGCCACACTTGAGAAGATCGAGTCACCTCTTGACTCCCTACACACACAGCACACTCACATAGTCATACCAGGTCTCCCATAGTTTAATAAAGCCATTTATTCACAGTGCAGTAACATGGAAACAGCTCAAGGTGGTACCCCCAAAAAAGGACCCCATGGGCTTTTATACCCTCACAGTCCAAGCACACAAAGGTCTCTCCTCTGCCTCCTGACTTGTCAGCTCCTGCTGTGTCTCAGTGTCCCTGAGTGTTCTCTTGCTTCAGGCTCCCACCACCCAGAGCTCAATTTGAAGTTCACACACCAAGCCAGCTGCACTGCATGTATTCCTCAACAGTTTCCTTTTTCACACAACACTGAAGCCCCAGCAGCTTGATTGGGAAACGAAACCTAGAAACTCAGGCACTCCTGAGCCATCTCCAGTGCAGGACTTCAGCCCAAAAATTATGGGTGTTATTCTTCCTGTTTTCAATTCTGTACGTGTTCAAAATGAACATGTTCTTCCAAAATCAACTACAGTAATAAAAAAAATGTGCAGCAACCAGCAGATTCAGTTCTAAGGTAGTCCCAGCAGCCATGCAAGGCCAGAGCTTGTAAACCACTTCAGGACACTCACTCCACAAGCCACTTAAATTTAGAGGTAGGGGAGAGGGAGAAGAGAGCAGTGATTGTGGTTACACCTAATATATATGAACTGGAACAAGATTCACATCAATCTCCAATACAGCTGCTCAGACTCTTTTACCACAGCCTGAAATAACAGTGCAAGTTCACATTTTGAGATGGAGGATAAAAAATAAATGCTAACCTTAGAAATATATGCAGTAGGGGGAAGGGAGGAAAAAAAGTCAGCATCCTAGGATCATTTCACACCTTCAAAAAAACCCCACTCTTTCTGAATGCTTAGGGAGATACAAAAGAGTAAATACTATAACTGATTTAGTAAAATATTTCTCCTTCAAAAAAGTATTTCTGCAGCTATCATGCATTGTGTGATTTTTCCTTAATGTTATATGTCACTTGGTTATTCACTGGGGAAAAACAACCCAATGCATCTGTCAAAGAGCCATACGAACATTTGATCAACAGAATGCATCTGCCCCAAGTTAAGAAAGACTTCCACAAAAGGCGTTAAATGTCACTTGGCAAAACATTTGTTGGCTTTGTTTAAAGGACTTCACAAAAGGGGAAGGGTGAGAGGATGCATGGGGGGAAAAAAGTTTAATCTCTTTATCCTAACAGGAAGAGGGACACACTGTAAATTGGCAGTAACAGCAACTAATCAAGCTGCCCATAAAGTTAGTCAGTAATGCACTAATTTCCTCTGAAATGCACAAGCATAACTGAGTGCATAAACAGTGGTCATTGTGCTGTTGTGATGTATGTGGCCTTAATCACATTTAAGTTTGTCTCCCCTCTCTGCAAGTAACATCAATGTAGGTGAAAAATGCCATTTTTTTTCAAGCAGCTTCAGAGACTGAATTCCCATCTGGGGCACAGCACACCTTCTCACAGAAGCAGTTACTAGTGTTCCCTGTATATATGATAAGGAAACAGAAAACTCTTCAAAAGCCCTGACCACCTGTCATGCTGATCATCAAGAGTATTTCTTCCCTCCGTCTCCTTTTTCTTTTTCTTCAGTTTCAAATGGAAATATTGAGCCAAGTTTCTCCTGCCTTGGGCAGGAAGAAGGCTGGCACATCTGTTCCGCAGTTCCAGCATTTGTCTTATGAGGGTCACCCCATCCCTGTATCTTCCATATAAGATGCAGGAGTTCCTAAAGATATTTAAGTACTGAAAGGACTTGTTAATTTAATATTAACAAGCGTAACAAAAGAGCTACTGACAAGAATCCAGCTTTGCACTCTGTTACCCAGGTCACTTGCCCACCTGTATAATTTGGTGAATCAAGCTGTCCCACCTCTGTCAGACAGAAAAAGCAATTAAATTACACTTAACTAACAAACTTGAAACAGCAGCGCAGCTCCTGTGTGCTCTGAAAACATATCCATATTTAATTTCCCCAAAGACTCTTATTTCACTCTGCATTCCATTATAAAATTACATATATCGGCAAAACTGTGTATATATATATACATATGTGTGTGTGTATATGTATGTATATCTAGATATATATATATATATATCTGCAAAACTACATCCTGGTATCCTACCCATTTTTTGCTCCGCTACATTCCCTTTAATTGATCTACTTTAAGTAAACATCAGAATAATAAAAAAGCCTTGTCACAAGTCAGGAGCGACATTTCCAAAGGGGCACTGAGATCAACTCATCTCCTTTCAGCTCTAACCCTTTTTCTTCAAAGACCAGGTATTACCCTGGTATCATCACCCCCCCACACTATTCTATTTAAATTAGACCGCATTCTTTGACACTATTCATGTCTAAGATTTTGCTTAAAAAGCAGTCCAACTTGCTTCTTCTGGCCACATTAAACTAGGGAGGAAACCGGTCTTAGACCACAGAAGATAGAAACAGAAAACAGAAGAACACAACAGTGAATGAAAAAGACATCTCACCTGAGAAGTACCACATTGTCTGAAAGGAAGGCTCCAACAGTCATATCTGAAATGTTTGTAACATTGAGGCAGTTACAAAGGAGGAATAAAATCCAGTTCTCTCAAATCTGTTGCTAAATCACAGAGCATGAATCTAAAAAAGGCATTTTCTGACTTAGTCAGTTTGTCCCTTCATATATCATTATGTTATAACTGAAGGATTAGTTCTGTGATGTTCACTTCTGCTTTGTTGTTAGATTTTTATTACTGCTATTATATTATTGTCTACTTTTTGGATTCCTTAAAGATTGCCGTCCTGACAGAGCAAGATTAAAACCTTGGCCAGATACTGAACTCTCAATCATTTTGACTGTCCAAATACTTGAATTAGGCAATCACCTAAAATTTTTATCAGGAGTTTTGAGTAGCAGAAGGGAAACGGAAAAAGCAGCTCAGTTTCACTGACCACCTGCAATGGCAGGAACTAGCAGCCTGAAAACAGCCATCTCTGCTGTTTTCTCAGACTGCTGATGTACTCTCCTGATGCTCTCACTGCCAGAGTAGCCAACATACCTGGATAACCATTGCTATCCATATCAACTCCCCCTGATATGGACTGGCCAAACATACGCAGCTTTGGGTTTATTGTTTGCCCAGACAGCTTCTGCAGTAGAGAACACAAGTGAAATTAGTCATTAACACAAAAAATCCTCTAAAAAAAAAAAAACCTTACCAGAACAAAAAATCCTAAAACATTTGAGCATGATTTTCATGGCCACTGGGTCTCTCTTCTGTGGGTTGGAAGTGCTACACACCTGCTGCCTTGCACTTCACCCACACATCCTAACAGGAAGACTGTGGACTGCCCTTTTGCTCCCAGCTAGTAGAAGACCAGTGTTGACTTGGACTAAAATCCCACACCTGCATTACAATACTCATGCAGACCCAATCAAAATAAGGAACACATCAAACAGATTTCTGCATGAGGAAAAAATATAACTGCACCCAAGAGATTATTTTTTTTATTACCTTAATTTCTGTGAATAAAACTTTTAAGAAGCATCTTGACAATATTAATGATTAGTTAAAACAAAAAATCACACACAACCATTTATTTTCAACACATTTGCCAGCATACTCAAAGGCAAAATGATTAATTCTCATCCCACTTGGAAATTCTGGTTTCCATCACCTATTACAGAGTATTTCCTGTAAGTCTGGAAGTTGTATTTCATTTCTGCCTCTCCAACACAAAGATTAACTAACTTCTAATACAGTTTCTTTCTATTTTTAGTTACTAAAACAAAACTTCCTCTAAATGATTTGCATTGCAAATGCCTTCATCTGAAACAAATTAACATATCAAAATCTCTTTTTCTAAGAAGGCAATCAGAAGTGCCCCAGCTTTCAATCATCCTGCTGGGCCACCAATACAAGACCTGAACTCAAATCAACTTCTGACTACAGAAGTTACAGACAGAGGAAACCATGAAGTAATTTTAAATCTGTTGGAGGTACTTCACTGTTTGTAACATGTTTTCCTGGCCCTCCCATAAAAGAACATAATATTGGACAAAAGCTCAGGCAGAAAATTTATGGAAAAAAAGACTAGTTGAAAGTCAGATATCCTGACAGTTTAAAGGGAAAAAGAGTGCTCCTCTGAGTACAGATCTTATTCTACTCGTGGGCAGGTAAGCTTAAGACAACTGGAAGTAACTTCATCCCCACATTACACTCGCATTTCATCTTTGGGGGTCCCAGTTAGGGAGGTAAATCCCACGTGCAAACACCTAAAAGACATCTGTCGGTTCTTTCAGCCTACAAGGCAGAAGAATAATGCTGTTTTAAGTACCATAAATGAAAATAGCAGGACACAAAGCTAAGTCAGCTGCTTCTGCTAAATAGATGCCACTGAAGCTGCTGAAGGGACATCAGAGAATGAAAATTACCAGCACTTTAAATGACGAAAGCAGGAGGAGGGAGGAGGAAAAGCTAACAAAATGAACAGAGTGAACCCCACCTCCTCCACTTCTCATAGCTTATTTCAAAGAGGAACTCCACAGCATTAAGACAGATCAGGAACATAGTAATAAGATACAAAATTTCTTTCAAATCCAGGGCAGATAGGTAAAGAGCTGAAGCTGTTACACCATTTTGGTTGCACAGGGGACTTGAACCAGCAGTGTGTCTAGTGCACCAGACACTGGGAAATGGCACAGAGACAATGCCTGTAAGCAGTGCCCCCTTGGCTGCCTCAGAACACGGGGCAATGATAGGAATGATTTAACAAGAGTCAATGAACACATACTCTACCACACTCTTGAGCTGAGTGTTTTCCTACTGACCAAGTGGAGAGATATGTGCTTTATCTGTCCTCCTCAAAAATGTAAAGTTTTCTCATGAATGAACAAAAAAGAAAAATCCTAACTAAAAAAATCAAACCAAACCAAAAAGAAAGCAAAACCAAAAAAATCTGATCCTTTTCAGCAAGATCTCGAAAGCTCTGGGGTTTTCAGAGAAGAACCTCCTAACCAGTGGCTCTTGGCAAAAATCAGGCAGAATCCTCCACATGCTACACATTATGAATACTAAAATGCACTAGAGTCACTTCCTTTTTTTTCAAAAGCACTGCATGCCATATACATGGTAAAGGCAGAAGGACTAAACTTTTATACTCTGTTGAAAGAGTTGCCAATATAACCACTGAACTCTTTAATTCTGTGTAAACGGATTACTATGACGGATCCCACCCAGCAACAAGACAAAACAACCAGAACTTCAAACACACAGAGGGAGGGAAGAGTCAGGCTTTCAGAACAATGAAATGTGCTAGACAGAGACTATGAGACACATGTTGGGCAGCATGAGCATAAATTTATCTTCTCTACTGCCTGGCTACAGCAGCTAAATTGCACTGTGTCGTCTCTGCACAAGATACCACAGCATATCCCAAACAAGGTTTTACTTCATAAGTGGGTATGGAGGATGGCACCTAAGAATGGCCTTCTGACATATTGTCAGAATGCAAGAAGGCCAACAAGGTGGGTAAAGAGGCACAAAAGAACAGTTAATAACTCTTCACTCTCACAAAGTATGCTTCTAAAGGAAGAAAGTGCAACCTCCTGACTTCCCACAGGCCTCTCCATAATTTGCATGCCCAACCTTTCCAGGGTTTTAATTTCTCCTCTGCATTAGTATTATCCCTAAAAACTAACACTCAACTTTTAAGACCCTGCTTGTTTCAAGAAGATAGAGCTGACAGCTGTAACAAAAGACAGTAAAAAATACCTCCTGACTAACGTAATTTTACTTTTTAGCACAGATACAGACAAACTTTGGGAGAAGCCATCTTCAAACCAGGACTGAGAAAAGGATGTAGAGCTATGACAAGGTTACCTATTAAGGGACCCTTAAGTATGGCTTA
Organism: Poecile atricapillus; assembly: GCF_030490865.1. Classification (NCBI taxonomy): domain Eukaryota; kingdom Metazoa; phylum Chordata; class Aves; order Passeriformes; family Paridae; genus Poecile; species Poecile atricapillus. The sequence continues at coordinate 55,138,622 of NC_081250.1, read as the reverse complement.
TTTCTGCGGGTCCTGGGAAAGTGGCTTTCAGACAGGGAACATAAACAATAGTGTCACATACCATAGAGTACTGAGGTATAATACCACTGGCATCCCCATGGTAAATGTACACTGCTCCTATGTAGTTATCCTCCTTAGGCGCTCCAATGGCAACATCTGTAAAACAGCACAGATTTCACAATCCATTCCATTAATCCAGCTTTTCCCGAATTTTAGGATGCAGCTATCCATAGGAAAATAGCTCCACATGACAAAGATGATCAGCAGCTTATATGAACCTGAGTAGAAGGAACTTGGTTGATTTAATTAAGAGCACAAGTTAAGATAAACTTTAAAAATATAGAAACCCATATGAATTTGTACACATATGTATGTTTCACAGAATCAGATGTTGTGCCTAATTAGAAACATGTTCTGTTATAAAAATGTGTTTATCAAGGCAACCATACTCAAAAAAGTGAATTTAGAATCCTTTCATAACCAAATCTTCAACCCATGAGAACATCAGCTTTGTGAACCAAGACAAGACTGGAGAAATATTTACTGTAGCAGTACATTAAGACTGGTTGAAAATCCAGTCACAAAGAAGCTGGGTATATTAAATGGATAGGCAAGAATTAAAAATCTACTTCTGAGAGTGAATTTTCAAATTACAATTGATCCAATTTAACTGCAAACTCCTACAGAAAGCATGATCCCACCTCCCATTCTCCTCTCCTACTTGGATCTAGTGACTGTGCTATCTGCTAAAATTAAGCTTTTCACAATTGCTTTGTACCCACTGATGGAGTGGACTAATTCAACTCCCTCTGCAGTCTCACCATTACCATGATTGACTATAAATATTAGCAAGAACACACAAGCATGTCCAGATGCAGAGGAAGAGCATGTTCATGATTTGTGAGGGCAACCTGCAATGAGGCTGGGTTAGGCTTAATGGGATACTGTGTACTGAGTGGCCTGGAAGAAATAGATCCAGGCACACACTAAGTTAGCCTTTGTTTAGAAGCCCTTAATCTGCACTTCCAGAAACCAGGGCAGAAAAAGAGCATGGATGTTTTGTTCTCACCTACTACTCTCACAGCATGGGGTCTCACACTGAGAATCCTGAGAACAGAGCAGAGGGAGAACAAAGCAAAGGAGAGAAATTAATAGATTATGTGCTATCAGGAGTGACGAGCTACTTCTGAATTACACTTCTTGATAAGAAATGAGATTATGTCAGTGAAATCAGAAAGACTTGGAAACATAGGGAAATGGGCAAGAAGAAAGAAGTCAGACATAGGTTTCTGTTTTGTTCAGGGTGAGGTTATCCAAAGCCTTTTGTAAGACATACAGGAAGAAGACAATTCAACAGCAAGGAGAGCAAAGCAATGTTAATGTGACCTGCACAAACAAACTAAACCAACATCAAGGACAGTCAGCTACAAAATGCTTTAGCACACAAATCCTACACAAGCAGATTTATCCTCAGGTTGAACCCAGATGCTAGTCAGGCCTGGAAAAGCAATGCATGCCATGCAAGACTGACAGTGTCACCAGCGTTGCTCACACTTACGGAGAAAGGGCCATGGAGGAAGTTGCACTGACCTGGGAAGCCATCGTCATCAATATCGCCAAGGGCAGCCATGCTCTCCCCAAAGTGTGCATTATAGGCGCTGTCACCGCCCAGGGTGAGCTGCTCCTCCAGCACTCCCTAGCAAACAAGAAATAAAACAGGGTCAAGGAAATGGTGGAAGCCCTGGATGAAGTAAGCCTTCCCCATGGAAGCTGCCTATGTGCTGTGGGAATTACCTGGGGCAGAGCTGCAGCCTGCCTCTTGCTTTCATTGCAATCAGATTACCCAGGCTCTAGGAATCAAATTTACTTGTTTTAAACCTTCTGGATTTTAGTTTTACATGGGGAAGGGAAGACAAAGGAGTGCATGACTAAACCAAAATACTAAATTAACTAAACAGTAACTCAGAGATGTAATTACATGCAGTCACAGGGATTGGTGAATCATGAAAGTTTACAGATGCCTAAAACATAACAGCCCAGAGTTTGCTCTACTGGCAGATTACATCCAAGGACCAAAATCCTCAGTCCAAGTTTATTCAGCTAAACTCCAGCAAGCTGAGGAATATTTTTCCCTAAGCAAAGAACATTTGATAATTGGATTTGAAACCATTTTAAGTACAGGACAGAAGGATTAAAGCAAAGTCCTCCAAAAGCCTCCTTAAATTAAGAATAAGGAAATGTATTTAATCAAATAGAGACTGAGAAAAGTTGAAAATTAAATAGCTTTGTACTACTATGCTGTGAGAAGCCTTATATGGCACTGGAATTTCTTGCCCACCCACCTTTTGGTCAGTTACTCAAGTTTTATTTTCTTGCAGTCTTCCCTTCAGAGGAAAGAAACATTTCCCCAGGAAAAAAAATTTAGTTACACAGTCTAAGTCTGTACCCACCTCAGGGTTGTTTTGGTTTTGTTTCCTTTGTGAATGAGAATAAGCTACCCTCTGGAACATGTACTAAAGTCTTTTACTTAGCTGCAAGGCGTTGCTGACTTTAAGAAAATCCCACATAATGAAACAGAAACACAACAGAGAAAAGACAGGCAGGCCTGTGTGCATGACTGCATTCTTTGCAGTTCTCACAGCAAAGGCCAAAATACAACCATTTTAAATGTAGCATCACTATGCATTCTTGTTTTATAATACAGTTTTCACTGATCCTCTGCAACAACCTCTTAAGCAATGGTGCTTGCAGAATGAAACTGATGCCATGATGATTTTCTGCCTTTTCTTTTAAATATCTTTTATGTATCCTCAGTGCTCTTAACATGCATACTTGTAATTCCTTAAGTCCAATAACTTAGCATAGTCCTAATATTCTGTTAGGCCAGGAGACCAAACATCCCAGAGGCCTCACAGCTGGAGGCCGGAAAGCTCTACATTATCTTGAGAAAGCAAGGTCCTCTTTAAAATACATCCTGTAAATAAAGCTTAGGCCCATCCAGGGGGGAATTCTTCAGGGTGAGTGATGATTGGTGATAGGGTGATGATATCACACTATTAATTCAAGCCTCTCATTGGGGCATCCTTGTTAGATATGCTAATTTGTAAGGATTGTAAATTGTACACGCGATCTATCAGGTGTATGCATGGCAGCGCATCCCACCTTGTCAAAGCGGTGCACCATAAAGATCCTTATTAAATACTGAGGTAAAAACCCTTTATCCCTTAATCATGCCTTGCTCTTAATTTTTAGGACCAAGGAAAAAGCATCAAAACAAAGTTTAAAATGTCCACTGCCCAAAATAAAGCTCACAATCCTGCAAGCCATTGCTTGTGCAACTAATTGTAACAGTCCCAGCACAGGAGTATGAGAAACTCACACTAGCTTCTTGACTATTTTATAGAAGATAAACATTAACTTATGTATACTCTCACTGTGAGCAGGAAATGCTGGCTATCTTTTTGGCATTCTGGACCCTATCCTGAGGACCCAACAGCAACACTGCAACATAAAAGGTGGAATCTCCTGTGGAAAAAGCTGAAATAGTAAAGCTCAATTATAGGAGCAGTAATAAAAAATAAAATTACAGCAAAAATTTAGGAGACGTCTCAAGTCTCCTAAATCCTAGGACTTCTGGTGAATTTGAAGTCTAGAATAAATAAACTCCAAGTTCACTAAATACAAGCCAATATAATTTTAGTCCATATCAGCTCTTCCTTTAAGATAGCAGCTTTAGGACCTGAATATTAAATATTTAATAGTATGTAAACAACCATCATTTTCCTATAAATAAAATATAAGAATGGGCTTGGTTAGCCAATGCAACAAAGTTCAGGCTTTTCCAAAACCTGTTGTTAGGTCTTGTGAAATCCAACACTCCCAGCTGATAACTTCCCCTAAAATCTCTATACGGGGTATAATGTAAAAGTTAACACAAATTCAATCTCTGCCTTCTCTCCTCTTCCTCAGTCCTCAAACATTTGTGTTTTAATTTGTGTTTTAGGTTTTAGTGACCACCCAAAAGACAATGGAAACTCAGTCAAAGCTGCTGACTCTTACTTGGTTTTGGCATCAAATCCACATAAAACCACAAATGCCACCAAGCTCCAACATACAACCAGTCACTTTCTCAGATCTCCTTGAAAGATTTACAGGTCTGTCATGAATATGGGCGGGCATCTGGCAAACTATGATACCAGATGAGCCTTCCTTTGACCTCATGCTTTGCTAGAGCAAAGCCCCCACTTATTTGAGACACTGAGTTTCACCATGCAGTGCCGGAAGGACATAAGCACTACCCTGCCAGGGACCCACATCCTCATCCCTTACCAAGTCACCTCCTGTACATACTCACATTTCCTCTGTTGATGTAGACCGTGACTTGACCCTCATCTCTGATCTCAGAAAACATAGGCGCTCCAACCAGCAGATCTGACAACCCATCAGAATTCAGGTCAACTGCACATAAGGAGGAGCCAAAGTAAGAGCCCATCTGTAACCAAGTTGAGTCACAACAAAGCATTCAGTATCTGCCCACACACAGAAGGAAATCATATAAGCGTGGTTTTTGTTTCATCTGGTTATTCTTTTAATTTCACAAGACGACTTGCTGCTTTATCACTCACAAGCACTCCTGGAGAGAAAGGTTTAAGAATAATTCTGGCAGAAATGAAAACACTCTACTGTAACAATGCATCAAGCCTGGACGTTGATGTTAAAACAGAATAGAAGTTATACTCTGAGACATTTAAGTGAGACACTTTAAGAGCTTTCTTAGACTAGCTTTTGCTTGTCAAAGGCTTAAAACTAGGAAGGGGTGAAATGAGTTTCCCAACCAGACCTGGACAGTGATTATTCATGCCCAGTGCCAAACTTCCTTGAAGATAATCTGGTGACACCTTATAGAAATAATGAAAGAAAGAAAGAAAAATACGAAAAGGCCATGAAAATAGGTATCTAAAACTACAGCTTGATAGTAGACTATCTTTCTCTGTTCTATTTGTATTTATTTGCTTCAATCACTGTCAAAGGGCGTACCGGTTGTCGGTCTTAATCATTGCCTTTCCTCTCATGTACAGGCAGGTAAGTTGATACAGAAATAAAGACTTTCAGTAAAAGCTTCTCAGTTGATACAGAACAAATGTAAACCACTTTCAATCGCCACTAATTATTGCTCAATAATCTTAATTGCTTAAAATAAAGAAATATATTAATTTCACTTTTTTTTATGTGGGTGAACACTGAAGACTATCTCCCAACTGGCACCCACACTATAAAGTTCAAAACACATTTAAACACAAGAAGGAAAACAAAAGCAAGAATGATATTTCCTCCTTATTTCCTTCACTTCTGCTAAGGTAACACAAGACATACTCTTTGAAACCAACTACAAACTATAGCCTCAAAATTAAAAGCTGATTCAGCAGCAAACAGGGAAAGATACCACTTCATATTTGAAATAGAGTGATGTTTCCTACAAAGTAGGGAAAAACTGATGTTAAAGAAATAATTATTTATGTTCTTGAATGCTTTTACATTCCTCACAGCAGATCTCTGACCTACAGTCTTCTGTGCCTGTAAGTTAACATGCATTAACCAAAAGTATTGGGCATGCTAGAAGATGGGCAGCAGCAACTCTATTCTATGCAGTCTGTAAGATTTAACAGTTTCTAAATATATAATGCAATGGTGATTGAAGAATAGCATTTCAGTTTGTTAATGCAGATCTTTGTGCTTTCTTTGTGTGGGTTTAAAGTCAGACCTCAAATATGATTTGATTCCAGTTATTTTGTAGCTTAAGTTCCCTTGTGGATTTTTTTGTTTATTTTTTTACTCCACAAAGGTTTTAAAAGAAATTTCTCATGGGTAAATTTCTCATGGGTAAGGAACAAAAGTTATGAAAAGCATTTTATTATGTATTCAGGCAGTTTTCAGGAAAAAGCTATTATTTACTTAACTGCAACATGGTATGTCTGCAGCATGGGTGAGTTCACAGCGCTCACAGTTCAGGGAAGAACCTGAAGTTTGCACACTTCACATTTGTAACAAGGTATTGAATTTTCCTTTTTCTTGTCTGCATTTGATTTCCTATTTCAGCCTCCACTAATAAGAAAGGAAGGAAGAAACCGGCCTGCTGTTCACATCTGTCTACCAAGAATGTCAGAACAATGAACTTTCACACCACTGGGGAGGATGCAGCATTTTGTGAAAGCTCATTTCCAAGCAGTGCTCATTGCTGAGCAGGTCTGGTTTTGCTTCTACCAAACAAAACAAAAATAAACAACCAAACAAAAAAAGGTGATTCAGTACAGGCTTCTTTTAAAATAAAATTCTCATTTGGATTTTAGAGAATTTGTAAAAGAAGATGCTAATGAAAAAGAACTCTAGAAGTACTTGAATGATGTAAATACTTGATTAGTTAAGTTACAATTCAATTGAAAAGGGAAAGGTTTTGGCTAAGACCTGGAAACTTCCTGATGGCTTTGTTTATTAGGTTGAGGAACAGTCAGGAGCACATCCTTAGGGACATTTAAAACTCAACAGGGAAAGAAATTAACAGGAAGCAATCAAATACAGGAGATGCCCTGGATGAACTGGGAGGTCTTTTCCTTTCAAGATGTCTGTAATTCTGCCAGTGCAGAGAAAGTAAAATTTTGGAGGAGGCCCTAAAATACAAGTCACACTACCCACCTACACATTCTTGTAGTTTATTTCACTAAATTTATTTCATTAAGTTCATTAAATTAATATCCCTATTCCAGGCAAGTTTTTAAATACTGCAACTTTGTCTTGCTGGGGAAAAAAAAAAAAAAATAACAAGACATAGTAACACTCTGAACCTGAGGATACAGGCAAACACTTTGGGTCTTCCTGAGAGTAGCAAGTCTTACCAGAGCCAAAAGCCTCCAGAAACCCTTTTTTTTTTGTACTTCTCCTTCCAGAAGAACAGGAGACCCAAGATAAGAGGTATCATTTCATCACTGAGTTACATCCAAATGAAACATTTTTTGCTGTTACCTATTGCTACACATACTGTCCATTTTGTTTCTCCTGCAACACAGCTCCAGTAAGCCCCCAAATGAAGAACACACACTGTTCCTCATTCAAACACAACACCACACTAGGGAAGCTAGATCTCACTAGCATTCACTAAATTTCATGGAGGGGGAGGGCAGCTCAGCTTTAAGACATCAGTGTCAAGAACAGAACTCAAGACTGCTTTATAGTGGGAAGGGGGAAATCATCATCTGTCAAGGCAATGAAACTGTTCCTCCACAAAACAGTGTAACTGCAATATCCCCCTTGTCACAGCACAGGAAAACAGATTGGAGCTTTGCATATTAAACTAAACTCCAGGTTACCCACATCTCTCAGTAACATCTACTATGAGGAAATCTCTGCATCTAGGCTCACCTGGTGCCCCATGTCCCACATCTCAGTTACTGCTACATACAGTCACATAAAATGAAAGAGAACCACTACTACAATTTCCAGCAAGACCTTTTATTTCAGTCACATGGGCATTGAGCAGACATTGCAGTCATGACTGCTACAGAAGAAATGGCATACAGCTGATCTGTAAAACAGGTTCAGCTCTTCTGGGACGATAAGAAGAAACAGGGTTTGCTGGACAAACTATGAAGGAGTGGAATGAAGATGATGCTCCAGGATGACTGCCATTATTTCCCCCCCTCTACCTCTTAATAGAAAACACACATATGTAAATGCTCACCTTTTTTCCTGAAGCCTGAAAAATCTTTATTAGAGAGCCTGACTGTCTGTCCGTTCTGAAAATATAAACCTGAAAGGTGAAAAAAGAAAAAAAGTTAACCAGTACTAACTATGAAGCACTTGTGCTTTCTAAATAATATCTAAATCATGATCATGGCTATTGCCAGGATCCAACTTCATGACCACTTTACTGGTCAGTCTTATTTTAAAAGATGACACAGAGTTCTCCACTGTCCTGAAAAATCACAGGCTTGTCCTAAGAAACACTTGAATATTATCTTGTTGCCTACTTTTTTTGGTATGCCTATGTGCACATGTGTGCATTTAAAAGCACCTAGCCAAACAACTTCCCAACTCTCAAACAAGTGGCATCTGGAGACTGTCTGGAAATAAGTAGGGCAAAAGACTGAGAATGCATAAGCCTGCTCCCCTTCCCTTATCTAGCATTCCCTTATCAAGAAAATGTGCCTGTACGTACTGCACTACAAACTTCATGATGCTTTAGCAACAGTCAGAGTAGAAATCCCAATCTGACCACCCATAACATTTCCACTATTTCTGTCTGAAATCATTTTGAAATCAGAAAACTATTCAAACCTAGCCTACTCATTGCTCATTTCCACAGGAGAAACTGTTTAATCTGGAATCCTCAGGGATAAAAGTATTGATGATACACGTTCAAGAACACATCTCGTACCAAAATTGAAGATGTAAACTGCATGGCTTATAGAAAGGGATTCCCTTCAACAGAAAGGCTGGCTCAGTCAGTCTTTGAGACTCCTGTGGCATTTGACAGGTTCCCTCCAAGCAGGTGCTCACACAGTTTGAAGGACAGAGGATCCCTTACTTCCAAGGCCATGTGGCAGAGCCAAGCACTGGACATAGTTGAATGTGTGGTGAGTTATTTTTTGAGTTATTACAGGTGGTGAGACAGAGTTCAAAGCTGCTTTCAGTCAACAACACAGCACAGGTTTACTGTGGACAATTGCTCTATATACCCAGGACTCCCTAGCTTTTGCAGTGGCATGTTTAGCAGCAGCAGCATGTTGTCAGGTGTCTCAACTCTAAACCCAGTCTTAAACAAAGACACTCTTTGTGACTTTGGAGAAATGACCCAGTCTCATTAAGAATTTTGGCTTTAACTTAAGTGAAAGGTGTGACAATGCTAATCACGTTCTATCAGAGAAGTGGAAAAGATCATCTTATTAAAGTGTTTGGAAAGCACAACAGGACTGCTCAATGTAATGTTCTGTACTCAGCACTTCTTACCAACACTTTGCCATGTGCTCCTGTTACCCACATCCCATGCCAAGGGAGAATAACATCAGCTTTTGTGACTAGAGCAGTAGTCTTTAAACTACAGAGCCAATCGCTTTCTTGTGGATCTCTTGCTAGCAGCTGTATCTCCCCACCCTCCTCCTTTTAGTGAAATTAAATTTGTTCACAGAAAAAACAGCTTGGAAGTAAGGTGCACTGCAGAAGCTGTAACAGAACACCTGGGATAAAGAAACTATGTCTTTGATGTACACATCCCCTCAGCAGCAACTGTGATGCTACTATATCCTGTATGTCCTAGTCATGCCAGATCAGGTATAAGCAGCAAGTTCATTCTCTACTTTTATCCCATTTTCCCCACTTACACTGCTATCCCAAGGACATGGTTCCTATCAAAAATAATCTGCCTAAACAGGATAGTGGTAGTGAAGACTTCTCACTGCTTGTTATCATTCAGTTACAACTCATGTCACTATAGAGCATGAAAGCCAAAGGGAGGAAGATGGAAGGGGGCTGCAGGACATCCCTATTTAAGCAAGTAGTGACAGCAGGTCCCAAAAGGACTGTGTTTTGAAGAGACAAAATGCAGATCCTTTACATTTCTTCCCTCCCTTCTCCCTGCCCCCACTTTTTCCACCTTTGATCTAGAAGATTATAAGAGGTCATCCTCAACCAGTTTCTCCAACAGCACATGGATACTCAGCACAGGAGATCCAGGCTTGCCTAACTCACTAGTCATTTCCGTGTAGCCATTCACTTGTTTACATCTTTGGGACATTGAACCTACATATGCCTACAGGAAGGTCTTCTTAGTTTCCTTCCTTCTTAAGAGACTATCACCAAGATTTCTAAGTACAGCTATCAAAAACCCAGACTCTAATACACTAAACATCAATGTATTATGAAGTTTATAAGAAAAGTGGCATCAAATCACCTAATCTCATTCTCTTAGAGATATCTTGAAGTAAATACTGAAATAGTCAAATGTGCGAATAAAAGAAGCAGAAGACAATTTCTCTTTTACAAGTATTTACATTTCTAGCAAAGTTTTAAGGAATATCTAAATGTCACAAATCCTAAACAAAAGCAGTGTGGAAGATCTTGTCTGTCTCTCATTAAAATGGGCATTGTAAAGATTGGGTGGGAAAGAGAGGGAAGAAGGATGCAAGGCATCAGGAGGTACAGGTTGAGAAAATTTGACAACTTCACCAAACTACCTCACCTCTCCCCTGCTCAGTGTTCAAAACTACCCTGCAGACAAAAAAAACTCTTGACTACTCATACATGTTAGAACCACATCAGTATTCCATTTCATGCACTGTTACATCCAACCACACTACTGTTTGATAAAGAACCACACCTTTCCGATGCCTCCATCCTGGGGAGCTCCTCCTACAATGTCAGTGGTAGTCGGCTGAGAGAAATGACCTGCTGTCACTGCATAGCCTGAGTGGTAAAGGAAATAAATCAATCAATCAAATAAATAACCAACCATGACAGGAAAGAGCCTGAGAAAGAGACCAGCCAGACAGAACAGGCTTCACTGCTCCTGGGCTGCACTTAAGAGTTCAACAACCCTTCTGTCAGGATGCATCAATATTCTGTTCAAAAGCTCATGAGGATGGGAAGTGAGAGTGCACCCTCCAGTACCCTTCCAAAAGCTGAGAGAAGAAAGCCATGTGAGTGGAGATGACCAAGGGACACGAGGAACTCATACTGGGAGCAGTTTGCCAACTGCAAGTCAAGAAAGGGAAACAGTAAAACAGGAAAATGCATACACAAACAGAGAAAAGCAATCATATGACCACAGAGAAAGTACCATGTCCAAGAGCAACAGTCCCACTTGGATCAGACAGAAGTCCTCCTTTGGCTAAAATCACTGCCCAGGAAAGCTTGGAAAATCATGTTCCTTTTTGGTCAAGGGAAACAGAAGAGGACAGTAGGCAAAGAGGTCAAAAATCAATAGCTTAAAAAGACTTTGCCTAGGCAAGAAGAAAAATGGGATGATATATCGAAAATAGTGTGCATTTGAAAGAAAAAGATCAAACATTCCATTTTATTTGATACATTAATATATAACTAAGGTGGTGTAGAGTAGCTTTCCTTCTAAAGCTCTTTTGTATTTGCTCTTTTGCTACAAATTACGAGGCCTTAATCAACATGGCAAACCCTATAATTCAAGTCTATCAGTGGCAAAACAATTTGTGTCTGTAAACAGGTAAACATTTACTCTTCACTTATCTATCACCACGCAGTATCTCCAAAATGATAGGTTTTTTAAATATTAAAGGTTAAGAGGAAAATGAGAGGTCAGTGCAAGACTTTAGTCAAACAGTATCAAACTGCTGAAATGCCTTCTAGGTCTGAACAGTCTTAAGCACTTCAGATTAGGTGGAAGCCTTTAAATTAAGCATTTTAGGGACATTAGCTGGTTTTAGAGCAAGTAAAACCAATTGAGTTAAAGATGTACCTATAACCAAACCTTTCACACCTTCCTTCAGTTGCCAATGACACATTTAGATGGCGTTATTCTAGCTGAAATAAATGCATCTGCAATACAAATTCTGTAGTTGGTTGTTGTACCCATTTTAAAGATGCATGTAAGTAGACGTGGTTTAACTGGTGGCAAATAACTTGCCCATTACAGGGCAAATGCAGGAAAGTTAAGAAGCCCACCACAATCCAATGTGCTATTCAGTTAAAATGGCTTTTCTATATTAGTAAAAAAAAATTACAGCAAAGTAGGGGGGGAGGGTGTTAGAACAAGGAGAGGAAGACTGAGTATTTTGAATGCTTCTTTGCTTCCAGGTAAGTACCACTTTAATTCAAATATTCTTCCTTTTGCACTTTTTATAAAAATACTCTTCATCGCCATAAAAAAAAACAAAACAGTATCAGCTTTATAGCATCAAAGCCTTGAAATATTGTTGGGCACTTTCCTATTCACAGTGAGCACTGGAGAGCTGCTTACCAAGGTATGTGTACCTCCTGGCTATCACAGCATCATCATTCAGCTTGTAATATGTGTTGTCAGTGAGATTCAGTACTTTGACAGTTCCTGTCCAATAATAAGATCCTGGTGCCCCCATGATGACCAATTCCTACAACAGGAAAAAACAGAAGTGTGTTGGGAAAAGGGTAGGAGGAAAAAATAACAATCAAAACTTTACACATTAATGGAGAAGGGATAGGATATTTACTTAAAACACCAATAATAAGTCCATCTGTAAAAACCTCCACTCTGTGTGAATTTGGACAGTGTCCTTCCTTACTCCCAAACGTGGAGGTTGCTGCATATACCATAGCAACACACTGCCCTTTTATGGTCCACTTCTGCTCAGCTCTTCTGCTGCAACAGAAGACTTTCTTCAGCCTTACTAACCATCAAGCTTATCCTGCTTACATAGTTCTCAAAAAAATCTCTCCACTTGCTGCCTCTCCCAAACATCCTTCAGAAGACCCAGAGACAGCAGTACTCCAGCCCACCCAGAACCCATCACTCAGGTACAGATGCTGAGTGCTGGCTGACATGCTATACTAACCAAACATGATGGAAACAGCATAAAGGATTTTGATTTTACAACTATGAAGCTAAACAGCTGCCATGCACTCAGCAAGCAGGATGTGTGTTATGTCCTAGGTGGAACATTTTGCCCAGCTCTGTTATCAGATACACTTTGGTCTCTGAGAGACAACCTGGCTTTAGAGTCATCATAGAATCATAAAATGACTTGGGATCATTACAGACAACCAGAGTGATTGAGCATTTTAAAAGACCAGAGAAATCAGGCATAGCTTGATCCAGCATTCAAAGGCAGATGGTCATGGACAATGTTTTTGAGTCAAAATCCAAGGTACTTTTACATTCAAGAGAAATTCACAAAACACTGTCCCAAACCATCCAGCATCCTTGCTCCTGGATGTGGTTTTAAATACCTCCAGCAACAGACTAAATTAAGCCTGAGGAGCATTCAGCTCAGGAAGTTCTCCATCCCCCAAAAAGACATGTGAACAGCTGCTTTCCTCACATCTCCATTCAATATAAAGTCATGGGTGGACTCCATCCTTGTGGGAAATTGCTATTATATCCAAGTCCTCTTCAGGTGACCAGCTCCATTTGCGGGGAGATGTAAAACAAGGAATCCTAATAAGACCATAGGGACAGGACTGCAAAACCAACCAAAGAGCAGGATGTGCTTATAAATAGCTTTTTCCTCATTATGTGCCACACCTGTCAGGTCACTTACTGACAGGAACAACTACAATCCACAGCACTGAATATATGATAGAGGACTGCCTGTTTGACCCAAAAAGCCACTTATCTGCGTTTTCTGCTGCCATCAGGCTGAAGTGATAAAAGTTCAAAGGTATCTTTTGAACTAGGGTAGCAAAGGAGAATTTAAGCCTGGGAACAGAAACAGGCTTGGGAGAGCTGGCAAGTCAGGAAACAGCTGCTGCTGGCTGAACATCCAGTTATCAGATGTGCCTTTGTGGCAACATTTCCTGCCATCCCAGTTTACTGAAATGGCAGAAGGCAATTTCTGAAAGAGAAAACCTATATTCTAGTTGTATCAGTCTGGACAATACATTCTGTAGATCAGTACATATATGTAATTAGGAGTGGGTATGTGTTCGTAAAAAATTCTAAATAAAACCAAAACAAACAAGCAAAAAAGCCACAACCCAGAAACACTAACAAAGAAAATAATCCATGCATAAGGGAACAAATTAATTCTTGACAAAACTGAAACATGTCTGATAGACTTCTGTGCAGGAAAAGTATTAGTATTTAGAATTATTATATAAAGTATTTAGAACTGTGGTGCATATATTCTACCACACTATTTTTTCTCCATATTTCTGCAACAAACAACTGTAGCAGAACTGAAAAAAAGTGTTTATCTTCTGTATGTATGCGTATATACGTGCATTATATTCGTGCACATGTACACATACATAAACAAAATTATTCAGGAGACTGTTTTACAATCACCTGTAGTAAAAAGCTAATGGCAGAAATAAATACCTCCATGCAAGTTTTGGGATGTACATAATATGACTATTCCCTGGAGACATTTCCAGAGTCAATTCACTTATACTTGTCCACAGACCTTGAGAGACACATACACTTATGCATGAACCACTGCACAGTCACTGTGCAAGAAACAGACACCTGGGAAACTGGACAAGGCAGGAGGGTGTTTGCTGGCAGAAAGAGACCATTCTCAGTGCTCAGCCCACTGTCCAAGCCATGCCTGGGAATCTCCTCCTGGGGCATGCAACAGGAGTGCCACTTACCAACCCCAACCCTTCCATGCACATGCCCCGGCTCACCTCAGTGAAGAAGCCTGCGATCCCTGCCTGGCATGAACCATGCTCCTCCCCATACTTCTTCTTGTACTCTGGATGGAAGAAGGGAAGAAAACAAACTGGTCATCCCTGGCACCGCACACATGCTTCACCTGAGCCACCTGCATTGCTACTCACACAGCCTGGAGAGACACCAGCATGCAAGGTTCCTGGGTTTTATCAGTGGATCAGCCACTAACGTGCACCATGCAGCACACTCACCCACATCAGGGAGTATCGCAAGGAGCCAGCTGGGGAGAGAGGCCAAAGTGCTCCTACAGAGATGCTAAACAAGCAGTACCACAGTAGCATGAAAAGAGCAGCAGCACTGCTCCAGTAAATGTGCTTTAGAAGAGGCTTCCATCTGTGGCAGATCACCACAGCTCGGAAGAGGGAAGCAAGAAGTGATGCACATGCCTGTGTGCTACGGACTCTGCACAAGGAAGTTTAGCTCTCAGGCCCATTATTACCTTGGAAAAATAAAGTGATCTTCCCCTACAATGACAGTCACCAAAGTCCCCAGAAACATTTCTGGTGAGGGTGCTTCAGGACACAAGCTCCAGGAAGAAGAAAGTGACTAAGGAAAAGCCATGTGTTTCTACATGATCAGACAACAGTCTCTTTTGCATAATGTTTAGATCTGCTGCTTTTCATGGCCACGGTCTCAGAGCTCCCTGTTCAGAGGGAACCCAACCAGCATTCTACAGCTTTTGTTTAAGGATTTTACATGGCACTCATTTGCCCTGTTAACTGGAGGAATTTTTACTGTATCTTTTTGATGATGAAGAAAAAATATTTCTAGGAACATTAAGTTCAGGGTGGGGAGCAGGAAAAAGAGGAAAAAAAGAAGATCACTTTCCACCCTGCTCTAATTCAAGTATTTTCATCTTGGAAGTATTTGAAACTTACAGCTGGATCAGAGCCTTTGCATTTTTTTTCCAGAGTATTATTTTCAAATATCTACCAAACTATCACTACTTCCTGTATATTACAGTAATTTATGTTCAAAAACAATTTACCATATGACCTGATAATTGTGATTATTTTTTTTTTATTTTAAGCCCCATTAACTCATTGCTAAATGATAAAAAGTATCATTAAATCAATGAGCAAACTGCCTCTGGAACCAAGCAAGTTCCTTTGGAGTTGCATTTTGTCTTATTGAAGATCAGAAAGAATTAATTATAAAAACTACTGCCTTCTTTCACAATATTTTATGTAGACATATGTGTACACACACACCCACCATTCTCTCTTTTGTATTACATATAGTCTCTTCCTAACATCATAGAGGTGTTCAGAATTTCAGACATTTGTTGAGGTCATACCAGTTGCACAAAGAGGTTCAGTTGGAGACACCATGCAGAATAGAGACTTGATCCACAAATTACAGTTCAAATGCCCAATATCCTTGGCCAAGGCAGGGTCCAGCCAAAGCAGATATGCATCCCAGCAGACCAGAAGCACAGCTGGGTCTCCTAGTGGCAATGCATGACAATTCCACTGAGAACTGAAGCCCATATTAGCTCATAGCTATTCAGCAAGTGTTGGGGTTCTGTATTGTTAACTCTCCATATACAGATTCTCCAGGCAGTATTTGCTTGGGGAAAAATACCTCTTTATCAATGGGAACATTTTTTTTCATTAAGAGAGCCAAGGAGAGGAGATTCCTCCCTCCAGCATTTCCTGAAAAATAATTCCATGCATATCCTAAAAGCCCTGCATTTGCTATAGCAGGATCCCCACCCTTGCATGATGCAATGAGGAAGGTCAAAGCCCATTTGGAATTAAATCTGGTGAAGGATATCAAGGCTAACAAGAAGGGCTTCTTCAGATACACCAGCAACAAAAGGATACTAAGGAAAACGTAGGGCCCACTGCTGAATAGAAACAGGGACCCCTTGCAACAGAAACTGCAGAGAAGGCTGAAATACTGAATGGTTTCTTTGGCTACCTGTTTTGAAGTCTGGGGTGATATTTGCTTTCTTACTGTCTTCAGGCTCTCTTTGCTTCAGTCTTCACTGCCAAGACTGTGATATCTCACAAGTGGAAATGTAAGCACAGAGGCCCAAACACCTCAGACATTGGGGCTGTTTGAGAAATTAAAGCTCGAGTGACACAGAAGAGAGATCAGCACACCACATTTCAAGGGGAATCAGGACAGATGTAGTCCTACCCAACGAGTCAGCAGCCCAGCACATACACTGGGCTCCTGGATTTCCACCTAACCCTTTCAGCACAAAACTACCCCTCTTTGTCTGCTCTCCTAACTCCCATCTGCAGTGATGTACACCTGCCTCCACACTCAAGGTAGATTCCCGTTCACCCATGCACCCATGGCCAAGGGGTGCCACCAATCCTTGCATCAGAGACTTCTGTCGGGTCCCTAGAGCAGGCTGCCTCTCCCAAGCAATGGATGAGCCCAAAAGGGGCGAAAACCAAGATTGCTCCTACTTCACCTCCACTTCAGTGCACAGCAGTGACACCTGTCACTCATACAACATAGCCAGCCAGCAAGTAAAGCAACCAACTAGATGGAAATTGTGCAGTTATTGTATCAGCACACAGTTCTTGTACACCTGAATAAAAACCTTTGCATGAGGTTAGATTTCACTTGTTTTCGCATAGCTCCAGGCAGTAACTGCAGTCAAGGACATAGTTGTTGTTTCTACACCTCTTTATTCTTTCTTGTCTGCCTGCTGACTGCTGTGCATTCCTGATTCCAGAGACTGCAGACAGTGAAACTACTGCAGCAACAGCTGACAGCAAAGCAGCACTATAAGGATGAGTCTGGAGGAGGTTGCAGCCTGTGCAACTTCGAAGATGTGACATGAATAATATGCATACAAAAAAAAAGAGAAGATGGTAGTGGTTTGTAGCCAGGATGATCTCAGGTTTCAAGAGAAATGAGACCGAGGAAGGAGTAATTGCATAAAACAACATACAAGCAAGAAGAATAAGCTTTGATGTGTGACAATTCTGAGGGTAAATGAACCTGAACTTTTTCTTTGAACAAAACTCTCTGCCAGTCTCTAAGGAAACTTCAATGCCATAATATAAACTAAGCTACAGAATGCAATAAAATAATCTATCATCCTCAAAAATGTAAACTATCCCATGTGCTGAAAGCTCTTTGTTTCCTATCTTACAGTGTTTCACTACTCTAGGAAGAAACAGTAGTAATCTTTCTGACCTAGTATTGTGATACTGAGTTTCCACCACAAAGCAGGGATGTTTTGATGGCCCACAGAAAACCATAAGTGGTTTGGACCCATAGGAAAAATTACTTTTTCTTTTGGAGGCAAGGAATATAAGCATGTGCTGACCCCCCCCTTATTTACTAACCAAAGGGACCATCAGTCTTCCCCACTTCCACCATCAATTCTTACCACAGAGGAGTAGGAAACCATTCCAGCTCCTCTTATCAGCTGGACTGCCTCTCCCAGTACCCACAACCACCCTTCTTTGCAAACAGAATGCATTGGGAAAATGAAGAGGCAGCTCCCTATTTTGGAAAGCCATTAAAACTATGGGAAAAATAATCAATTGAAAGTATTGCCTGGAAAACTGTGGCCCCGTACATCAGCTATGCCACAAAGGACATCCAGCTCATCTAAACCAGATTAGTTCCACTCAGAGAGATTGTATTTAACTATTAAGTTTGCTGCTGTGTTCTAATTATCTCTAATTCCAGATTTCTGTCAGCCCCTTCAGGGAAGCCAGGCAAGAATAAAATGGATCAAGACTACTATGTTGTTGCACCAGTGCCATCTAGTCAGGCAATTTCCATTTCCTCCACAGATGGACACTGATTTGCACTCAGTTGGCCTGCACCCTTCACCTTATCACCTTAGCTGCACTAAAAACAGGGCTTTTGGAAGCAAGCACCCTACTGTCTACCCCATTTGCACATGGAGAGATATAGAGAAGGCTGAGACACTGGAATCTTGTCAGGCAGAGGCACGTGTCCTAGTGCAGGGTTTGCAGCCACAGGTCTGGTAGCCTCCCAGCAATGGCCACAGAGGCTGTCAGTGTAGGAGCACTTCAGACTTGATGCTTTGAGCTAGGCATTCATCAGTGTCAGTAGAGGAAAGTTATTCTACTCCTTCCAGAAAGTGAAGAAAAAAAGTTACAAGAATGACTGCAAACTTATTTCACAGCAAACCTTAAACAATGAACTCCTCTGTGTGACACATCACAGCTCTCTCTTGGAGCTTGTTTTACTGAAATTTAAAGAAGCAGGAGCAAACAAATGCAGGCATTCCCTGTGACACTGTGATTTCATGTCTGATGGGGTGAGGGGGCTGGGTGGAAATCAGTCCTCCCAAACTTTCAATTTTCACTTTACCATGCAGTGAAATTAAGCCAGCATAGTACTGCATCAACCCTGCCAACTTTCCACTGGCTGCTCTACGTGTACTAGGCCCACACATTTCTATTTTTTAGCAATTCCTGGCAAATATCCTGTCAGATTAACAGCAGTTTTACTCCAAAAACATGACGCATAGATAAACACAAGTGATTCTTCTCTTCCAGAAACCACATCCCCACCATTGCTTCAGGCAGTGCAGGAACAGTAACAAAGGTTCAGAAGGAGCCCCACTGGCATTCCTGCATGTGCACATTGTCCATAAAGTTAATATCAGATTATTTTCAGTGTATTAAATCAGTGTGAGGCCTCATCCTGATTTGCTGACAGTAACAAGGAAGGCAGGGAAGGACAAATGCAGTAGGACAGTACTCACAACAGGAAGGCTTACATAGCTTATACATACTCTGCAGCACAGCAGCCAGCATGGTTGGGACAAGTCCCTCAAAATTTCCCACATAGCAAATAATGACCAGTTCCCAGGCAGGGAAACACTCAATGCACAAGAGCATGCCATCTCCAAAAGGTATGTGGGTTTGCAAAGGCAGACTCCTAAGCAAAGCCCAGAGCCACCTCAGAAGAGTGAACATGAAACAGACACAGTTCTATCACAGACCTGGCTTCACAGGCCACTGAGCTAGGACCTGGCCACTTGACACCAACAGAGAAACTTACCAGGACACTTACTGCTTTATCCCTCTCCAGCTTACTGATGCCAGCAGCAAGCCTGCCACTGGCTGCTGCCAGCTATGGACAGGAGTGCAAACGGTTAAAAGCAAATAAGTGAAATCAGAGGTCTTGCCACAACAAACCCTGCTGTATTTTTTCCTCCAAACTCCCCCACTTCCTCAAGCTCCTACAGGGAAGAAGTGAAAGAAAGGAGGAAGCAAGGGTGCTTTCCCCAAAATGTTTCTCTCAAGGCCAGGAATCTTAGGAGATATCATATCTTCTACCTAACAATATACCTGTGCCTCTAGTTTAGTTAATTGCTCTTGGCCAAGGAGAGACTGTCTTCTAAAGTCTTTAAAAAATGGAAACATGATATAAAAGTCTCACATGCACTAGAGAAGGAGAAATTAAAATGACAGCACATGGGACTTCGTGCAGAACCAAAAGGCACAGCCACCCACAGCTCAGAGCTGGAGCCCTCCCTCTGCATCCACCTCAAACCCAGACCTTAACACAGAAGCAATTTAATATAAAATGCTGCAGAAGTACCCCAAAGTGAGGAAAGTAACCCTTTTCCCTGTCCTACATCTTATCCCAGCCCTCTGATAAATGACAATATAAAAACGAAGGTGTTTCCATAAGATAGGCAAATTGGTTCAAGATTGCAACATAACTCAGGATTTTTATTCCATGTTATAGTGAAGCATAAGAGGCCATAAGATCATATCAATATCTTCTCATTGTTTACCTAAGGGGAGAGCTGCTGCCTCAAAACACAATTGAGAAACTTGTTATTCCTCCAGTAAAGTGCAACCATGCACTTTACCAGTCACAGAACCCAGTCACTGTGCTACTCTCCCAACTTCATCCATAACCCAACTGCTACCACAGCTGTGCCGCAAGGCAGCCACATGTTACAAAAAAACAAACCAAGAAAACAAACCAAAAAAACCCCACCAAATCAGTAGTGGAGGTTACTGTGGTAGTAGAAGCATAGCAAGGGACATTATAAGCTCCACCCCTGGTCTGACACCTTACCTTCATAGCAGGGCAAGAGCTTCCTCCCTTTGGACTGCAGGTCAGGAGGAATGATGTTGCAGAAACCATGGGGCAAGATGTACTCTGTCTCATAGTAGATGTTTTTCCAGCGGTGAGCACATGCCTGAACAGATCATATGAGGGTTATTGGTGCAGAGTCACAGGAGATCACTCTGACCAAGGCAGAGCAAGCATGAACAGGACCACTCAGTATCACTTTCACCCCACAAATCCATTGTACTTTCCTTACATTCCACTGTTTCTAGCTAAAGTACCTTCTCACTGTTAGCTTCTGCAGCTCAGACCTCAGCCCTCACATCTATAAAACTAGGAAAACAAAAGGTCCCAGAGCCTATGCTGGAAATTTCAAAATCTCTGCGTAAATCCTTGCAGACAGCAAAGTTTTTCCAACTAAAGATGCACTAACACAACCCAGCACAAAAGGTGAAGAACAGGAATAAAGACACTGAGAATACTTAGAAAGCTAAACCACCAAATAATGCATGTGTGAGTCAAAGGTTGGCTTCCACTGGGAAAGGCAGCTGTGTCTTCTGGTGGCAGATGTGCTGAGCCTTGCTTACTGGGAGTGAATTGAATTGAAAACGCCAAGGATTTTGTAGCAACAAGAGTGTCAGCATTAGCCAAGGTGCAGACAAGCTGCAGAGCTATATAGTGAAGAATGAGATCATCCTGAAAAGCAGGACCCACCAGGACACTTGCTCGCTACAACTGCCATGCACAGGCACACATGCAACCAATGTAGAGCCTGGTTCACACCTTCTCAGAACCCATTTGCTCCAAAAACTAACACTGCATTGCTGCCAGCCAAACCACAAGTTGGCTTCTGCTGAGGATTTACTTGGAATAAAAGAAAAGGAAATGTGAAACAGCAAGGACTTTGAACTTACCACATGCCAGACCATATCTCCAGCTGGTCTGAGTCTACACTGAAGTCACTGTAGATGTGCAAATTCATATCATTTAAGCCTTAACCCCATGTCAACAGAGCAAGCATCTACACTACAAATTATCTCCTTCACATGTCTTCAGCTTTTCCTGGAGACTTTGCATCAACCTCCTTCACAAATGCCACATTTGACCCCATCCTCCCCCTATGAGATACCCTCTGTCTTCCATTTCTGTGTGCTACCCCACTTTTCTGCCTCAGCAACTCAGAGCTGCACATCGGAGCATCTCAACATTGTTAAAAGTAATATCCACTCATAAAGCAGGCACAGCTGTGTCACCTCACCACTGAATACAATGGAAAGTGTACCAACCACTGAGAAGCTCAAAATTCAATCCAGCCATCAATAGATTTCAATATACTTATGTCCAGAAAGGCATACATAGGTAATACTACTCTCAAAGAGCAAAATCAGTTGTGCAAAACCTGCTTTACTGTTAGCAGTGCTACATTTGGAGTTTGATATTTATTGCTTTCCTAATTTCCTGTTCTCAAGGAGAGGCACATATTTCCACATACAGCTATCATAGAGGGACAGTGAGGGGCTCTGGGGGCTGCAGAAAGTTTTACACCACACTGCGTGCTGCAGGCTGCCACCTGTGATGCAAAGGATCCTTCTGAGGGCACTCCACAGCCAAATGCATGTGAGAAGTACAATAAAGAGCAGCTTTGGAGACTCCAGCATGCACCTTAAGGAGGCTCAGTTATGATTTCCATCTCCACACACTACCCATTCAAAATTCAACAGCAAGAGATAACCAACATGTGAAACGTTCATTTTCAGCTAAACCAGGAAATAGTTTCTCTCCTGAGAGATCTGTGCTGTGAGCACAAATATACACGTGCACAGCTCTTGCAAAGACAATGCCATAAAAACATATACCATTACAGCGACAGTCAAGTCAATCCCAACTCTGGATATAAATTCAAATGGAAACAGATCAAGAGTTAAAGGATAGTGGTATTGTAAATTCCTTGATATTTTATATTTCGGAAACTGCAAGATACATGAATTAACATACTAATCTCTCTCAGAAGAGTACAAACAATGGAGTCAGGCAGAGCAGCAGCATTTCATCACAAGCAGGTGGCTTTGCTCAGGAGTGAAGTGCAGAGGCTAAAAAATATAGAACAACATAAGGAGAGAAAAAGCTACTGCTGGGAAAGAAGTATGTTCAAAATCAACTGGAGGCTATGGGCTCAGTCTAGCAATTCTGGGCACATTTAAACCAATCTGGCTTAATGAACACTTTTCAGTACCTTCATCACAACATGTATTCAAGCACACTATATTTCACACCACTGTCTGCCTTAGTCTGCAAACCTTCAAGGGATGAACTCTCCTTGGTCACATGAGTCAGTGCTTCCTCAGACTTCCCTGTGCCACAGCTACAGAATTTGACATTTTCACAATGGACAGGAGTCCAGCAGCTCCTTTTCCTCCTCAAAACTAATTTCTCTGCTGTCAGACAACCAGCACATTTGTCTCCCTGCCACAACACATCTGATTTTGGTTTTTCTGTCTTCCTAAAAGCATTTAACATTGATTACAGTTCACTATTGCTGTATCATTCAATGTTGCCAGGGCAAGGTGATGTGGCTATAGTCTTCCTTCTCTAGAAGCAACTGCACAGGTCTGAAGAGGTTTTTGGAACAGCAGTGAGTCACCTGTATTTGAGGCAATTGCAAACAACTGACAGCCTATGCATCCTATTTTAGATGCAAGTTATAGGTAGATCCCTGTGCAATAAGGAAACCATCAGCATACTTTGGTGCTCAGCAGTTGCTGCTGGGGTACAGGTTCCAGCTCTACCACAAAACGGGATAAATGATGCAAACCCTTGAAGCAAAACAAAATGCTTCTGAACAAAGAAAGATATCTACTGATGGCTGACACTGCATTGCTGCAATATAATGAATAGGTCATTTCAGAACTGCTAACACTTGGCTCTTCTGCATACTGTTCAAACCATGGGCTTTGTTCCACAGGAAGAGCACCACAATGACAGAAGCGGCAGGTATTTAGGAAGAGCAAGACTATAGGATGTGGCTTATCTCCAAATCACAGTGCACGTCCCTGGTTCCTCTGCTAACAAAAGTAAAAGAAGGAACTTTACTGTTTCAGTTTGAAAAGAGCAGACAATCTCAGATGTATTATTGCACTACTGAGATTAATGCAGACTGACTGATAGTATATCCAAGGGCAAGAGTTAAACTGTGGGACTAGCTAATCTAACACAGGATGTCAAGAGCATGAATATTTCACATAGGCAACTATACTTGTTTATGGAAAAAAAACCCCAATCCATCCATCCAGGGCTACTAACCAGAAAGCTATTACTCTGACTTAAAGGTATCCCTGGAAGAGATGCAGTAAATAGAGCTGTAATGTCTGACAACATAGAGCCTATACACTCCTAACTAAAGAAACACACTCGTGTTATCTAGCAATTCAAAAATAAATCAATCAGCTAATAAAGCAATGAACACATACTCAGACACACCTTATCAGAACACCAGTTTTTCAAATAGGCTTCAGAGAAAAGCTACATTTTAAAGAAACGCTAATCCTTAAAACTAGAAGAGTACATGTATTGAAAAGCATCTGTGGGAAAATCACAAATCTTTTTCAGTAAAAAGTTCTCAAAACAGAGAGTAACAATGACCTGAAACATCCAGGTAATTTCCTTACACAAAGGAATCTGTATACATTCATTTCAGGCTCTGTTTGAACACAGATGCGCACAGATGTATAATTAGTAGTTTAAGACTTCAGTGATAAATAGTAATGAGAATTATATAATTAAATATTCTCCAGCATCTAGATATGATCTACTTGGTGAGGGACAACAATCTTGTCAAATGGCTGG
Source organism: Poecile atricapillus (assembly GCF_030490865.1). Classification (NCBI taxonomy): domain Eukaryota; kingdom Metazoa; phylum Chordata; class Aves; order Passeriformes; family Paridae; genus Poecile; species Poecile atricapillus. The sequence continues at coordinate 55,114,354 of NC_081250.1, read as the reverse complement.
ATTAGGATTGTTTTAAATCAGTGTCATTTTTGGAGACATTTCACCAGCTTAAGATGCACTGAAATAAGCATACCACCAGCTGCATGTTTTACATCACCTACATTTCACTTTTAACCTACTTTATGTATAAAATTTCCATCCCCTCAACCCAAACCCAAGGTCTATCCCCTCATCCCTAATCCAAAACTACCCATGTCTCTCACCCTTGTAGCCTCCATTCAGGCAGCAAGCACCCAGCTTGGCAACTGCTTGGCTTTTTGCCCCACCAGCATTCTCTTCAATTACTGCTTCTGTCTAGGGAGGTGACCCCTAAGCATCAGCTATGAGCTGTTTTCCTTTGAAGCAAAATACACAAACCCACTACTCTTAAGATATAATTTTGACAAGAAATTCAGACAAGAAAAAATGCCTAAAAAAAAAAATGTATGAACAGCCTTCTGAAAACTATTTAGGATGAATTTGTAAATTTGAGCCTAATGACTGGACAACGAAAGAGACTAGCTGTCTCTCAAGGGTAGTGTTATTCTGATCAATGCAAGTTACTCCTCAGTTGTCACACACAACTGGGCACACATACAGCTCAGGATACACCTTGAAAATATTGTTTGCACTAGCATGAATGCCTTAATTTTCTCCTCTGTTGTACATGTTTACAGTTTATTTTATTTATGCCACTCTTTCTCCCATCCTCCTCCTCTAGTCCTGAACACATTTAAAATATCCAAGAAAAGTAAAGGTAGCCCCTATCACAGTAACAAGGTATACACCAAGAGAGACAAGGGAAAAAAAATATCACAGTACTGTGACAGAAAAGTATCAAATTTACCTGCTCTCCCACAGGGAAGTCGGTGCACAAAGATTTGGGGCATAAGCACCTGGACTGTAAGCACATATTAAAAAAAAGTCTTTGAGGGAAGCAGGTTTGTACTCTTGCCTTTTACAGGTGATTGGTACAGTAATCACTGCACAAGATTTTTCTCACTAGCAGCCTTTTGACATTTTGATGATAAATACAAGGGCAGTCTCTATACCACTGGGAAGGTAGGGCCTATTGAAAGTTTCCTACTCACGAACAGTGCTGTTTAGAATTAGACTGCTGTCAGGGTTACCCTGATACAGCCTTGACATTTGCCTGCCACATATAATATGCACAACATTTTGCTGAAAATTTCTTTTTATTTCTGTTAACATCCCTGCAGACACACTCACTCAGAACCCAACCATGGATGTACATACAGGCAATTATTGATCATAATGTAAAATACCCATGCATTCTAGAAAGGCTTTTTGCCCAGGACTCTTTACAATATCACAGGAAAAGTTTTGCAAAAAAATACTGCGCATCCTAAGGATCACATCTGCTCTCCTTGTCCTGTTTATGTGTACAGTAACCACACTGAAGACAAGAAGTCAATCCACACACAGTTAAGACATCTCTATTTGCAACTCTTCTACCTTGTTAATAGGAAATTAATATAGATAAATGAAAAATATGGCCACAAAGAACAATTTACATTTTTCCTTTTAACTGCTGAGACGCAATTCATATGCTCAAGGAAAATGCCTGCATTCATATTTCCTGCATAAACACAGGCAAACTACAAAAAGAACAAATTAGTAGAATACCTCCAGATTTAGGAGGGCTCTTGGCTGACGCAAGTCAGGTGTGATGGCTTGTAACCCTCCCTCTATAAATCACATCTTCAGGCTGGGGCTCACTTCTTGAAGAAAAGGACTACAGGATCTGCTGCCTCTTACTCTGGACTCTGTTAGTCACTGCCAAACACAATCCTGATGTGCTCAGTCAGGCAGGAGCTACATTTTTAACAAGATCAAAGAATAGCATGGACTTACCAGCACACTTCCACCAGCCTTTGGCTGTCTAGCTAGGCTCACACCCATCCATTCATCGTCTCTGTCTTCCTTACAGGTCTTTCCACAGAGCATGCCCCGAGAATTGCCTACAGAAAAAAAGGGAAACTTAGCAAGGCAAGGAGACATAAGTTTTAAATATCTACCAAAGAACCCTGATAAGAAAAGAGATTGCCCATCAAACATTTGACAATGCTTTTCTTTCCCCCCTGCATCCTGATTACTTATTAGTTCTTGAATGCATTAACTGGGCCAATGCTCTCACTCTTAAGTGGCACCACACACATAAACAGGACAGACCCTGTTCCCAACAGCCAACAGTTATCACACTGTCCATAGCTCTATTTAAATGAGCCACCAAACCATCAAGTCAATGAGAAAGGTATCGGATTGCCTCCTGAATGCAATCTTGAAATGAGATCAGGTAAAAAAAATGAGGCTGAAATCTGTAGTCCTGTCAGGCAACACTCATGAATCCATGACAATTTAAAATCTGGTAGAGGACAAACCACTTGGCCAAAACAGTTTTAACACATGTAAGCTTCATAAACAGAAATTCTACTTAGTATAAGTATGGAAAGATGAACAATGCTTTTTTTTTTACAGGCAGAGAAAGCAACATGTCACCAAGAAAACCAAAATATTAAGATGTTTCAATCTATCCAGCAGAAAGTTTTAGATCAGTTTTACTTTAGGCCTCCACCTTCCCCTGACTCAGACAGTGGACCAGAGTAATTTAAGTCAGCCCTGATCCCATGCAATGGCATGCAAGTGGTCTCACTGAGACCACTTAAGTATAAAAAATAAACTCAAGAAATTATTTGCTGCATTATGAGGGAACCCATAGATCACCACATTACTAATAACACCACATATCATGAGCCCATCATTGCATTGCCCAGGGTCATCCCATGTACTCTTACTTCAGCACTGCCTGGAGCAGGCAGTAGCACTCCAAAACACTTATATAGTCACCAACATGCTGAAAAGTCACACTGAAGCAGGTGAAGAAAAGACAGAAACTTAGCAGGAAAAAAAACAAAAACCATTTACCTGGTTACGCCCTTGAAAGAGCATGCAGCACCACTGGGAGGAGACCAACACCAGTGGGATGTTATTTTGTAATGCTGAAGAGAATATGACACTTTTGCTAATAATGTTCAAAATCCATCAGGAAAGGCTGATGGCTCCCTCCCAATATTTCAGGGCCAATTTGAAGTTGGCAGAAGGACTGCTAGCCATGTAGTTTGGGGTTTTTTTGGTTGCCTCCTGCTCTCCCAACATCACAACTACCCACCTCTCCCCATATCCAGTTCTGTGCATCTTCTGTCAGGGTTGGTATGAACTCGACATTTAAACACTGCTCCTGGGGACTGAACAGAGGTGCTGTATTTAGATTCTGCCTTGGGAGCACCAACCAAGACCCTGGAAACCAAAAGCAAAGCAACAAGTGATTAATTTCAGGAGGAAAGGGAAAAAAAACAAAGGCTCACATTGCCAGAGCTTCACCAGCAAAAGCACTTTTCTCAGCAACCTTGTAAAACACAGTTTTCAGTTTTCACAAACTGAAAATGCCACACACAATAAAGGCATCTCTCCACAGTGAAGGCAAAAATATTTTTAACAAATTAAATTTCCATTAGGATTGTACCACATTTAAAGTGACACACCCTCACCACACACTTCCCAAAAGCATTTAGGAAAGCATAAGAATGGACAACAGCATCTGCATCCATTTTTCCTCAGTTTTAGCTACATCTCTATCAATCCAGAACTGGTACACCCACAAGCAGACAAAATTTGAACCTCCTGCTGGCTGCATTCTTGCCAGCCAGCCCACCCAAGATTTGCAAGCTTGTTTAGAAAGTGGAGACACCCCATTCACAGAACATTTTATATAATTACATCTTTAAAAAACAACAGCAAAAAATGAAACCACCAACACAAGTAAATTTCTTCCACAATTAATTGCTATCAACCAATATTTACCCTTAAGTCTCTGTGAAGACTACCTGGACTATTTATCCCACATGAGATCTAGTGTTTCTGGGAGCACCAATGGCCTGCTCTGACCACAGAGTTACCCTCAAAAGAAAGACGGTCAGCACTTTTTAATCACTTGTGTTAGGATCTAGTTAAACTCTTTTAACAACCCAGCTTCTATCTACTCATGCCCTAAGGAATGCTTTTTGAGGAGGATTACAGGGGAAGCACAAGTATTAAAGGAGTCCTTTCACTGTCTCCTCATTAAAAGAACAATTTTTCTCAAGAGGTTCTGACCCCAGACCTGGGCAGGTGAGGAAGAGGTGGGTTAAGCAGGAGGAGGGCAGCTCTGAGGAGGGCAGTGAGGAACACCAGGTAGTTAAGTAGCAGTTCTGCAATTCTCTTGTCCTGTCACACATGACAGAGCTTCTGAATGTAAAAAAATCCTCACTGAAGTTAAGCCCTGGGCTAGAACTAAGGGTGACCATCTCTAAAAGGCTCCAGAAGTCCCCTGTGCAGACCCAGGCTGCTACCTGGAAGGCAGCGTCTAACCAAGGAGATACAGCTCCTGGCTTAGCCACTCAAGAGCTACTGGTGCAAAGTCAGTCTGCATACACAACTCTCCCACACACAGATGGACAGCTCAGCACCAACCCCAAAATGGACACTTTCCCTGTTTAAAACAACTTTTCCCTTACCCTCCAACCTGAAGTTCCATACCAATCACCACTCATCATCACCATCCCAGTACACACAGGGAGACTGAAGGCACAAGGTGTGCACTTCTCCAGGGTCAATCCAAGTCATACAGAAGAGCTTCTCCTGCATCAGAGCCTCATCTATACACAGCAGGAGCACATCTCCACTCCTGACACACTGCCCTGGATGTCGGATGCAACAAAACTGTCCTGTGGCACTTGATACACTTACAAAAATATGAGAAAGCCCTGTGTTAAGTGAGCATTTTCTGTGAGGTTTTATAGGCTAAACTGTTTCATTTAGAGAATTCTGATGGAATTGCACTCCTGCACTCTTCAACACACATCATGCTTTCACAAGTGAGGAGAATTAATGCCGAAAATACTTAAAATGCTAAAACCTACAAAGGCTGCACACTTGGGCAGCAAGTGCAAAGGAGCTTGAAAAATAACTCTAAATGGAAATCCTACTAGACAGGCAGCAGATATAAAATCAAATGCCAGTCATTTAATTTACACGGGCAATGAATGCAAAGCATTCACTTATTGACATTCATGAGGTCCAACAAAAATAAACATTACTAGCTTAAAGAGTTATAGGTTCAAACTGCAAAAGGAAACACCATGTTTCTATGACCTCTTATAGAAATAAGACAACACAGGTCACACTAAACTCCAGTTTAAAAGAGCTTCTGCTCTAACCTAAGAAATGCAAATATGATGTAGCAACTAGTGTACAAGATACCTTGGGTTGCAACATGGAAGACAGAGACAATGGAGCCTAAATTACAAAGATTTTTAACTCTCTTTAAAAAGATGAAAGGGAAAATCTGATAATTAACAATTTGAGTAAGCTACTGGCACAGATAATATTGCTGTCTTGAGCAATTATACCTTTCAAAAAGAAAATGTTCATTGCCATTTCTTCATGCAGACCGAACAGAAAGAAGCAGCCAGCGATGTGTGCCAATGACAAATCTATTTTGGATTGTCCTGAATGCCCATGCATTTAAATTTGATATTTCATATACAGCACACACTATGCCATAGGATCTTGTCTCATTCTTTCACTCTTGCACCTAAAACTCTGCAGTTGAAACCTTTGCAGAGCTCCTGTTTTATCTGGTATGATCTGTGCTCACTCATGCCCTAAGATGGTTACTTCAGGGAAACAGGAGGTTTTCTGTTGGCTCACACGCTTTTTGGTTGGTATTTGTTACATACCAATTACTTTAATTTTATTCAAAGCAAAGTATTTCCTTTGCCAACAAAAAGACTTGCTTACTCTTCTACCAGCTTCTCTGTGTAATGCCTTAACTGTTGTAGGGAAGTCACCCATTTAACTATCATGGGATTTTTCAGCAGACCTTGATAAATGACTCTTCTCCATCAAAATACTTCGGGACTCCTACAGCAAAAAAACACCTGGTTTGTATCTCTACATATTTAAAACACATTTGAAATCTTTTGCAATGTCTATGAAACAGCACTGCAATCAGAGAACGTGTCTCTGTTACTCTATCAAATCAGAAATACATTTCAAAACAAAGTCTTAGAAGCTAATAGACTCTTCTCTCATTTCAGTGCTGTGGAGTCTTGCCTGGCATAAACACAGAAGATATAAATACAGCTAGAAGTACAACTTTCTAACATATTCCAAACAGTTTAACCAGCACTTGTTTAAAATGACTTATTTTTGCAGCACAGATTCCCAGTGCTACCCCATGACTACTTGGGCTGTCAGCAGGCAAGCACCAGCAGTTCTCCAGCCTTTTGCCAAAAGGCTTACTATGTGAGTAACACGCTTTGCAGAGATTATTGATGAGTGCAGGTTCTCACCACAACCACATTATTCTATTCCATGGGAAGGAAGCCCCTAGAATATTAGTGAGTAGCTGCATGAAGATACCTTGAAGGGGAAAACCCATCAAGGCAAAGAGGTTGTTTTCTATACAGAAAAGAAGAGAACCAAGAACAGGAAGAGGGGAGTTTGGAGCCATTTTAGCCATTTTCCTTGAGGTGTACAGAAATCTGTAGGAAACAGCCTCATTCCACTGCTCTGGGAAAAAAAAGTATTGGGGTTTAAGCCAAAATAGGGAGCAGTAAGCAGAAACGGCACTTAACTTTTTCTTCTTGCATTCATACTCACACAATCATGGACAAACATCTTCAGCTGTATTGAGAAAACTACGCAGCTGCATGACCATCCCACTGAAGGAGTTGCAGCAGACAATTTTATTGCATGACAAGAAGCTTTCTTGGCCACAGAGAAATTCACAGCTCCTTACAATTGTTTCCTGAAGAATAGTAACGATCCCTGGTGATTGACTCTCAGGACATACAGATTTGGAAATTAAGTGTTGCATTTAACAGAAGGAACTGTGAGCAAAAGCACAGAGCTGACCAATGGCTGGAGATATGTCAAGCACATTAAACATTGGCTTACAGCACGTCAGCAGTGATAAGACAATCACAGTTTAATGACTGAGGACTGTAGGTACCTCACCTCACTGCAATGTTAAGTGGCAGGGGAAACAAGTCTTTAAATATCCTCACATACCACAGCTCATTTCAAAAGCAATACCAGAGAAGGGTGCCTACCATCATATCCCAGCTGAGCTTCTCCCCTTTAGAAAGGTCTTTGTTACTTGCAAAAAAATCCCCAGTTACTTGAAACAAAAGTAATGTAATTTCATCCATTACACGCAGAGCAAGAAGCAGGAGGGCTGGATGATCCATGACCAATGACAGCAAACTCAGGTTCCTTAAAATTCCATGGCAGGATCTACACTATCACTGCTTAGATTATACACACAACACCCAGTCTCCACTGAATCAGTCTGTTACCACACCTTTGATAAAAAACAGAGAATAAAAATTTTCAGCTCCCCTAAAGTTGCTGAATAGAGCTTAAAGACTAAGTCGGCAAAAAAAAGAGAAGAAAGGATATAAAGGTATACACAGGGGATGATAAATGTGACTGGAACCAGTGGAGAAACAGATAAAAAGCCCTACAGTGTTTGTTTGGGCAACTTATGTAACAAGAAACAGTAGTGCGTGCCTAAATAAAAAGTTGAAGGAAAGGTCACATCTAATATTGAATCATTCAGTGCATACAACCAGAGACCCCTCTTAATAAACCTCCAGAACCATATAAGGACTTTCAGAAGGAGGCAAATGCATGGAAAATAGTTCTAGGAAAGTGATGTTTATGTGTTAGATAAGAAACACATTTTAATGAATATATCTGATTAGGCTAAGTACCTTGCTGTAAAGTCTCACAACATATGCAGAACAAGGAGAGATCAGCTGCATGTCCTGCACACATAAAGAATACCTGCTTTCTAATCTTTCAAATTGAATTAGAAAGTTTATTCCATCCAGTTTTGGATTGCCTTCCTTCTCACATGATGCGCTAACAGCACATGTAGATCAGCCCAAGATGCAGATCAACCTTCGGCAGCAGTGCAAACCAGTGAAGAGCAGGGATGATGGAATGATGCAACAGCAGAGAAACCAGACTCATTCTTTATTGTAAAACTCGCAGCAGGACACCATGCAACTAAACTGACTTCATCACTTTTTCATGCCAGATAGTTTTGCCAGACAAGATGAAATGGTCACCCTGGACTTGCTGAGATATTTGAAGGTGCCAACAAGAAGGGTCATAAGGAGGGAAAGGGAGAGAGAGATTAAAGTAACATCTTATTCATTTTAAAAAAAGAGCAATCAGAGATTTCAAATTATTAACACCTTTTATTTGGGGAATTTATTTTTTTTTTAACTGCCTGAGGTCATTTCTTGGTTGTTTTTTGAGTCTTTACTCCAAATTTCGAAATTACATCTAGAGAGCAGAAGCACTTCAGCTTGTCCCTGCTCCAAATGCAACCAGCCACCTGTTTTCTTGCTGGAAATGTTAACAATGGGTAACTGAGTAAACCTGACAAGATTTACAGCTATAAAACCCACTTAAGGAAGGAAAAGCAGACACTGTCAGAAATACAGTAACTTTGGCACATCTATGTTGAGATACCTTTCTTGAGACAAGATAATTTGCAAAAACAGCTCAATGGAACCATCATGGCAAACAACTATTGCAGAAAACGTCAAAGGCACTGACTTGCTCCACTATTGTTGTGCTGGCTGAATGCCCATATTCCATTATAATTTCTGTGTGCCACAGCCTGACTATTCAATTTATCTGATATAAGATTTAATATCAAATATCCCACCCCTCCTTCTTTTCATTCTACATGAATATTTGGTTCCTATAATGCCTGAAAGAATCACCAAACCCTGAAGCAGTATACTGGAAACCTACAAGCCTAAGATACGCAATACAGACAGGTGCCTTTGTGGTCCTGGAAAACAAAGAGTTGAAACTTGGAAGGTGTGGCTATGAGAAATACCATCTTAATATGAATTGTTGACTATGTGTGTGTATAGATATACACACACACACAAATATGTTCACACACAGCAGTACACAGCCAAGGCTACCAAAAAAACCACAGCTCTCATGATCAGAAGTACATTAGGTGACTATCAGGCCCATAAGCAATAAAGAGTAAGAGTTCCCTGAATACTTCCAAATACTTGAGAGCATATTAACATATTAAACAATTTTAGATGGGCAGGAGCCCTATCAGTCTCAGATATGATCAATCACATTTTTGGAGGCTCACATAGTGCTAAACTCACCAGGTAAGCCTTCAATGCCCAGAATACTACTGTCTGAAGATAAATTATTTTAACTACTTCCCACTGCAGTGTACAGACCCAAAGGACATGAAAAAACTGAAATCATAGCTCTTCCTTGCACATAAAAGTCACAAGAAAGAAAAAAATCTTGACCAAACCAGACAATAACCCTGACTTTTAAGAGGAGCTTCTTCAGAAAACTAGAAGAAGGCTGCATATACTTTTAGGAGACATTTATTATTGACCTTTAGGATGCACACACACATTACGAGCACAACTGCACATAGCACACTAGAATCAAGGAGAGTGTAAAAATACTTTTCTCCCAACTTGTCATCCCAGTGTCTGCAGGGAACAAGATTTTGAAGTACCCATGAAAGCAAACTTCCTGGTCTCACAATGAAAAGAGGAGCTTTCCCAGCAGTGGTGACAATCCCGCCCTCATGATTTCTGACCTTCGTGATGCTGACCATATTAAGCTGCCATTAACCCTTCTGGGTGTTAGGCCTAACAACTTTTTTTATTTAAAAACATTTAATGATCTTAGATGTTGGTTGGTTTTTTTGTTGGTTTTTTTTTCCGTATGGAAGCCATGGCAAAGGCACCATGAATCAGCTCCATTTTCAAAAAAACCCGGGGTTTACATAACTGGAGATTTTAATTTTGAGCACCAGACTTCTAACAGATCCCTGCCTTCAGGCAGATGCCCAACACTTAAAGTCCAGCATGTTTCTAAACAAAGTAGGGATATCTACAAAACTCCTCCCTAGTCCACCTTCCCTTTCAAAAATACCAAACCAGCAGGTGCTATCTGAAGATAATTCATACTATCAATCAGAATGACAGATACCTACATCAGAAGCAACAAATTCTAATACTTTTGTCCCATCACACTTCACTAGATCAGCATTTCATTCACACCATTGCAAATCCCCAGGAACCTGTGCTGAATACAAGTTCATTTCAGCCTTTGCACTCTTCATTGACTCCTGACCTAAGTTAAGCACTGCTTTAAACTGAGATCTTTTCTTTTCTCAGGATGCTTTTCCTCTATAAAGTCTTCTTGTAAGTCCTTAAAATGAATGCTCCATGAAAGCCACTATGGAGAAAGGAAGAGCATAGAACTACTTGTGAACTAAAGAGTGTGAAAGAAATTCCTTTTTAAAGAACTGCATGACAGAATGAATACATTTATTTAAAGCACAGTGCACCAAAGTTCCAACATCAATAGCTGAATATCTAAGTATAAAAAGATAAAGGCATGCTCTGTGGACGCTTACTGGCATCAGTGGCTCCTACTCACATTGGAAGTATACCAGATGACACCAGCTAGGTCCAATTAAGAGAAATCACTTTTAATTCTAACAAAGAGCCTTTAACCGAGACAACAAACAGTCTATGGTCCAATGCTCTTTTCAATCAACGGGAAAACAAGAAGCTTGCCAGTTTTACAAATTTTTGGACGTAGATAAACTTTCTATCTTCGGCCTTCTTTTTTATTTATTTTCTTTTAAGTTACACAGGCATTTCCTCTACGATTTGGAAGCGTCTCTTCAGCCTCCGAAGGCATTTTGTCCCTCGCCAGGCAGAGTGCGGGGAGCTCAGCTCCGTGGGCGCTGAGCGCGCTGCTCCCGCTGGAGTTTACCGCTATTGGAAACATTTCCCATTAACACGGCAAAAGCCATCGTCTTTCGTACCCCGTGCGCTTTTTCGTACCCAGTCCAGACGATGGGCTGCTAAATATTTCCTTTGAGGAAGGGGGACCGAGCACAGCGCCGAGACATCGGCCGCGGGCCGGCCGGCGCTTGAGGACAATTAGGTCACAATGCCGAGCGCCGGCCGCCAGCCCAGAAAGGACATCCATCTCCGTGTTAAAAATGCCTCCCTGCTCACACCAGGGAAATCCCCCGCGCACAAGGGGCGCGGAGCCCGCAACTCTGACTCCAAGGCACCCACACGAAGAGGTGGACGGAGCGCGGGGAGAGGCCCCGCAGCCAGGGCGGAGGCGCCCCTTGGCTGCCCTTGCGAGGGGGCTCGGGTCCTGCCGCCCCGTTGCGGGAGATGCGGCTGCCAGCCGGACGGACGGACGGATGGATGGATATCCCGGCAAGGTCCGCCCGGCCGCATCCCCGCCGCCACCGGGCACGCCGGGGCCGTGCTACTCACCACCGCGTGCTGTCGTGGTAGTGCTGCAGCACCGAGTACCCGAAGAAGGAGCCATTGGGACCCCGGAACACCACGGGCCGCCCCACGTCCACGTTGTAGGAGCGCACCGCGGCCACCCACAGCAGCGTCCATAGCACCCGCGCTCCGCGCTGCCGCGCCTCCGGCATCCTGCGAGTCCCGAGACAGCCGCCCGTACCGGCGCCGCTAAGCGCTGAACTCCGGACCGCCGAGCCCACGCTGGCCCTGGCGCTGACTCCAAGGCGGCGGGTCCGGGCGCGGCGCTTTTGTGCCCGCCCCGCGGCTCGGCCCGGCCCGGCCCGGCCCAGCCGCGCCCCGCGGGCACCGCGCGCCCCTCAGCCCGGCCGGCCGCGCCGCCGGCGCCCCCTGGCGGCCCCGGGCGGCTCCTGCCGCGCCCCGCCCGAGCCCGCCGCCCGTGGGTCCGGAACGCTCCGCTCCTCGGGCCCGCCGCCCGGCTCCTCCCGGCACGGCATCCGCGCCTCTCCCGCAGACACCCCTCGGGGTGCCTCTCTCTCCCACGAAACTGCCTGTCAGCTATGGCTTCCTTTCGTTCTTCCACCTACTGCCGCTGTCGCGCAGCCCCTCCCCCGGTGGGCGCCTGGAGGGGGAACAGGGAAATCACGAAGTTTAGGGCAGGAAGACATGGAGGAATCGGTCCCGACTTCCATTAGTTTGAGGCTATCAGCCCTGCTTGAATTTGGCACTCGGAGAGGAACGCTTCGTGAGTGACGGCAGAAAGATCTGATTTTGCATCGGGAAACGCACGGGAGATTTTCTTGGGAAAAGGGAAGCCATGAGAAGAGGCGGTGTCTTTTTTCAGGGCAGCAGAAATGAAAATACTTCTGATAAAAAAGTCAGACCGTTGTTTTCCGGCAGAAGTACTTCAGGTCTGAAAAAGAAGCACCAACCTTCGTGGCTAGGTAAAAGCTGAAAATTATTGTTCTAATACTTGAAAAGTTTGACCATCTGAGAGTAAAAATAATCAGTCAAACGCACTAATAGATGAGCAAGAGTAAAGGCAAGAAGAAGACAGTCTGCTCCAGAGGATAAGAGAAGGATCGTCACTCTGTAGGAGAAAGGGAGGGGGGTTATGCGCTAGAAAGCCCTTGGGCCCACAGAGCCCATCCTTTTATTAAAGTAAAAAGCAATATATTTTACTGCTCAGGATTCATGTGTTTAGATCCTTCTTGAGGATCAAGCCCAGAATCTCAGAGGATAAATATTTTCTCACAACTAATTGTGACTTTTGTATGTTTCTGTTAGCCTTGGCTTTGACTGTTTCACTCCTAGTACACCCCTCATCCATAAGAAGGTGCACCAGGAGAAGCAGAGTAAGTCCTGGAAAACACAAGAGTAGAGGGGCCAGGAATTCTGATACACAGGAACTGCCACTTGTGGCAGGTCTCTGGAGATTTGCAGCCAGGTCCAGTACCTCTTGCATACGCACACAATGGTTAATGGGGAATTTGCTTCTGAGTGATCTCCAGGGAAGAGTGCTGCATGTTGAGGCTCCTGGAAAGCTGTAGTGGAAAATCAGTCTTGCAGGTTGAATCTTCTTTCGGTGAAGGAAGCTCCTGGTGAAAGAGTAATTCTTGTTCTGCAAAGGGTTTGCACCGGGATTTGTGTTCAGTGAGGAGGGAATTCTGTGGTAAGCTGTTTCAGGATATCCATGTGGCTCTTTCAGAAGCATAGCTTGTTTCTGCAAGGAAGCATCCTCATCACGAAGAGGATTGATCACAATCACTGCTTTTGAGCATCACCCTCAAAGCAAGTGCCACATGAATATGTTGCTGTTTCAAAACTGCCATTTTTGATGTTGACTGTGATGCCAGAAAGCAAACATTCGCATAGAAATTTTCAGGGACAGGTTAAATAGAGAAGTAATAATTACAGAATTTGGTGGTGAAAAAAAATCAGTAGAGGAGTGGATGTTTCCAGTCACCAAGGTGTTTTATATTGGCTGTGTGAAGCTTAGTGGTATAATTATTTAGTGTTATTGTTCAAGGTGGCTTATGAAAAGGTTGGAGTAGAGTGGGTCTTCCTTGACAGGGTTATGGAGAAGTGAAAATTTTCCAGTCAAATCTGAGTGGCACAATGGTGACTATCAAATAAAAAGGGAAACTTACTTCATCAGTAACTTCAGCCTTGGGTGCATGATCGAACTGCAAGAACTGATTTATTATTGGTGCATCAAGTGAAAACTGCAGGGCATTTACGTCATATTAGTAGGGAGATTTATAACATTTAATACAAAGATTTTCACTGGGATTTTATAACTGTGCAATCAATATGGATAAAAGTAATCTGATTTAGGCAGAAAGTCAATACGCCACAATTAAGCAAATTCCACAAATGGCATCCAATCCCATTAGCACTACAAAGCCACCTCACTGCCTTTTGAAGCAAGAAAGTGTTGGGGGTTTTCAATTAATTACCTGGGCACTAAACGGTGCTCAGACAGCTCTCTAATCAAGTTAAAGGAAATGTGGATGATATGCTAGAGAGAGCAATGGGTTCATCCTTCTCCAGAGGGAGGAGGGAAGCAAAGCAGCTAGATGAGGTGAATGGAACACTTGTCTTTCATGTTGTAGAGTGCTCTCAGGAGGGCTTATTTAAACTAGAAGTGATATATACAAAATTGTCAGTTCATAAAAATGTCAGCTCTCTTTGCAAGAAAGAGTATTCAGGGAAAGTCTGTGAATATGGTACTTCCATCCTTTTCTTTCTTTTATTGCACATCCAGATGCTGATGTCATCTCACATCATTTAATCCTACAGGAATTTTGTCAGTCCAAACAGAAACTGCCTCAGTGGTGTAGGTTTAGCTGATAAAATTCTGGCATGCCATTTATGAAAGCAATGGGACATCCAACAACAGTGACGAGGACAATAATAATGTACAATTAAATGAATATGATGGTAAAACTAAGCGGTGAGAACACATTAAATCATATACCACAGAATTCCTTCCTCACTGAATACAAATCCTGATGCAAACCCTTTGTGAAGGAACCATTCAAACCAGGAATAGCTAAAATAAGCACTTCTGTATCTCTATTCTCACTGTGTGAGCCTTGATGTTTGTATCATCTAGAGAAGCTCCAAACCTGTGCCATAGGGCTAATTTGTACTTTACACCTACCCATATTAATTAAACACTGTATTTTGGCAAGACTCAGTCTCCAGATTAGTTTATAAATTAGAAACATTATCTGTAAATTGAGAATCAACAGTGAAGTAGCACCCTTGACAATACCTTTTAATTAATAGCAAAGCTTAGGAAAAAAGTCTAATGCAATAATGTTGTGACTGTGGAAAGAAAATGAAAGTTAAAACAAATGTCCCATGTCTTCATTGCTTAAAGATTCACCTGTGTACAGACTCTGTTCATTAAGAGTGAGCTCTAACAGATCAGCTGTCTTCCTGAAAGCTTTTCCTCTCAAAGTGGCACTTCAAAGGCAATACACACACACACACATGTGTGTGTAATATTGGTTTCCTTACTTTTACCAATACCTTACTTAATTTTACGTTAATTCTTCACACATAATTCTACTTAAAATTTGCCTTTCTTTGCATTTGAATTGAAGTAGTGCTGAGGTTGAAATTTTACTGTTTCGAAACACTTCCTATGCACAAGTAACTTCATTTTCACTTCCCACAGTCACCTACAACAGTTACTGTAAGCTTATTTGATGATCCTTTTTGAGCCCTACTTGTTTGGGTGCAGAATTCTCTACCTGGCCCCCGCTCCCTCCTGCTTGCTCTTAGCCACAGGTGGGGAGAGGATGTGCTGCTGAGTGGGGATGGGATGACACCTTCTCCTGCCCTGGCATCCATCAGCAGTGACATGGTAAAAATGGGAAGACATCCCATAATCTCATTAATACAAAGGCTGCTGCCTCTCCCTGTCATTATTCATATATTTACGTCAGTACACGCTCAGTATTAAGGAGGTTCTAACTTAACTTTTGTTAAAGGTTTTCCATTGCAGTGGTGAGCCTTGCTGATTGTTCCCATGCATCCTTTGTATTTCTCTGGCAAGTGCTCAGTACAAGGAGATCAGTAACTCAGTTTGTAAATCAGATCCTAATGGTAATACTGCAGCTTATTCAGTCAGTTCCCACAGAACTCTCTGATCTAACCCACCTACAGACTCAGCTGACAAGTGTTCAGGAGACCAAACTTAGATATTTTCCAGACACTTCTCATAGCTCTTGTTGCCTACCAGGTAAAGAGCATCCTCTTCAATTCTTCTTCCGCTGTAGCTTCATTCTGAAGACTGTGCTTGCCTCCCCCATTGAAGGAGAGAGAAGTGCTGCCACCTTTCATTGCACTGCAGGGACAGGGGGAAAGACTTCTCTCTCTTTTCAAGGCCTCATCACTGTTGAAGTCAGAGAAAGAGTGCTCCTTTGTAATACATAAAAGGACTAATCGTAAAATATCAAAATATTTATATATGTACATAAAATATTAGCAATATAAGGTATTTTGGATAAAGAGGAAACACTCACTTGCTGTTGTGGTTTTAAAGCATTTGCTAAAAAATCACTAGAAAACTTACTTATTTCTTGCTGTGAGATATGGATTAGAACAAGAGCAAAACAGGCTTAAAACTTAAAAGGAACAAAGAAAGTTTATTAACAAAACTATAAGAATAAGAAACCAGAATAAAACTTCCAGAACTCTTTTTTTCCTTACTACCCAACCATTTTCTCATTCACATGACAACATAGAGACAAAAAACCCCAAAACTTTGGTGGTTAAAACAGTCCCAACTTTACTATAGTCTCTTCATCAGTCTTTGTAGAGAAAAAGAAGTTCTCTTCTGTTAATCTATGGAGTTTTTCACAAGAAAACCATTTTCCTATGGTTTTCTATTTTTCTGATGCCAGCCGCCCAGAAAGCTCTGCCATCAGTTCTCTCCTCCCATTTCACATCATTCTGAGGTGTGTTATGGGTCATGAGGTCAAGAGGTGTCATTTTAAGGATGAGTTATTCAAAGGTAAAAGTTCTCTTCATCTGTCTCTGTGAGCCTCTCTGGAAACAGAAGTTTTCTCTTTGCCTCTTAAGGGCTACAAATCTTCAACTATTATTTCTCGTTTTCTGTTCCAGCATCACATAAGATCATAACTACTTCACCATTTGCTTAAATCCACACTTTGAAATACTCTATTCCCCCCAACATACTCTTTCATGAATTAAAGGAGTTTTTCAGAACCCTATGGTCCATCTCTATAGTTTTAGCAAAAGAATATTTCAGCTTATTAAAGCATCTCCTTATTTCTCTCCCCATTTGAAGCTTAATTCCTTTCTTCACTGTTTTTGATAGTTTATGTTGTCTCTTTACCTGTTGATCACTCTCTCTCTTCCTCTCTTTCTCTGGAAAAAAAAAGGATTAATCTGCAAGTCTCATCTGGGTAATGAAAAGGTTAAAATCTTGCTCAGGTTTTGTAGATGGTTCTGTGATCTCTGCCGGAGCAGGAGCTGGAGTTGTCTGCGATGGAAGATTCTTCATGGCTGCTCTGGAGAGTGTGGTCACTGTCTCAGCACGCCGCAGGTCAAGAGCTTTTTCTTTCTTTACTTGGCAGTCTCTGGTGAATTCAGTCACAGCAAAAACTGCAGCCAAGCCAGGGACAGGCCTGGCCCGGCCAGGGCCCAGGGCAAGCCCCGCAGGCCCCATCTCCCGGCCGGGAGAGGCAGCAGACTCAGCCCAGCCCCTGCCCAGACCGCATGGGCTGGGCAGGGGACGGGAGGCCAGCTGGAGCTCTGTTACCTTTCACAGCCAGGAAACAAAGAGACAAAGAAATTACCGGGCTTAGGTCTTAAGGTGGTGTTCACAGGTTGATCTCACTTTTCAATGGTCAAAACTACTGTCAATTCTTAGAAATGGCCAGTTACTGGCTAGAAGAAAAACTCTCATCAGCCTCCAGCAGTTTTAACTTCCTTAGGGGTTTCTCTTTGTTTTCTTAAATGCCAGTCTATCACACTTGCCTTCCACAGAACTAGCCTGTCAATTACTACAGCCACACTTAGAGGAACTGACTACATATCTACATATCTATGAAGGTATGGCTTCAGACTGTCAGACATCAAATGTAGACTTAGAGGCAAAATCTAGACTGCTGTTGTACAAACAATACCTTTCTACATTATTCCCATTAAATTGAGATGTCACCCTCAATTTCTGCATCAAATGCAAGACTAATTACTTCTGTTGGAAACATGTTCATGTCTGTGTGCCACTGATCCTGCACTAGGAGGTTTAACCCTCAGGCCTCTGAAAAACTGAGTTAGGTGCCTACACTGATCTCCTCACATAATATATAAATTTAATTCCTGCTAATCTGTCCTTCTATTTTTCTGCAGGTAGCTCTCCAGCTGGAGTAAATAGGTAAGAAAGAAAATTATTCTCTTGCTGGTACTGTTATCTACTGTTGTTAGCTCTTCAACCACTGTTTCTTACCATTTTTATAGACCTATATAGGATTTTCCAAACAGACTGAGAATCCTAGAAGTTTCACCTGCATGAAAGATAGGATTAGAGAATCAATTAGGTTGGAAAAGACCTCTGAGGTCATCAAGTCCAACCTGTGACTGAACATTACCTTGTCAGCTAGACCATGGCCATGAGTACCACATCCAGTCTGTCCTCAAACACCTCCAGGGACGGTGACTCCTGGGCAGCCCATTCCAATAGCTAATCACCTTTTCTGTGAAGAATTTCTTCCTAATGTCCAAACTGAGCCTACCCTGGCAGTACATAGGACTATGTACTCTCATCCTGTTTCTTGTTGCCTGGCTGTAGAGAACAGTAAGGTCACCCATGAACCTCCTTTTCTCCAGGCTAAACAACCCCTGTTCCCTCAGCCACTCTTCACAGGACTTGTGTTCCAGACCTTTCACGAGCTTTGTTGCTCTTCTCTGGACTTATTCCACTACTTCAACATCCTTCCTGAACTGAAGGGCTGGAACTGTACACAGCAGTTGAGGTGCTACCTCAACTGTGCTGAGCTTCCCTGCTCCTGCTGGCTACTCTACTGCTGATACAGGCTAGGATGCCATTGGCCTTCTTGGCCCCTAGGGCACAGCTGGCTCAGCTGCTGTTGATCAGCACCCCCAGGTCCTTTCCCATCAGGCAGATTTTCAGTCACTCTGTGCCCAGCCTGTAGCACCACCTGGGAGTGTTGTGGCCCAGGCGCAGGACCCAGCACTTGAACTGCATGAGATTGGTCTTGGCCCATCAATCCAGCCTGTCCAGAGCCCTTGCAGAGACTTTCCACCCTCCAGCAGATCAACACTGTAACACAACCTGGTGTCTATGAACTTTCTGTTGCTAGACTCAATCCCCTCATCCAGATCATTAATAAAGATATTAAAGAGGACTGGGCCCTACACAGATCCCCGTGTGCACCACTAGTGACCAGATGCCAACTGGCTAAGCTGTTACAAATCTTAGAAGGTACAGAAGCTGGTGATTTAATCAAAAATAATCATCTTCTCATAAAAGTTAAAAGAATAGAGTGGAAAGAGAATTTTCAGAGCCTCATATACAAAAATCAATTGTCACTTCATAGGTATTTAAGGGAATTATTTTCTTAAATTGTACTATTTCAGCAGCAATCGAGTTTTAGTGTTCCAGCCGTTTTTCTATTCTCTTGAAAACTATGCATTAACACTGCACTTAAACACTTGGCCTGGCTTTCTGTACTGGGGTTTATTTCAGACTGATTTATAGTCAATTTATGTCATAAATGCATCATATTTATAAAACACTTATCATATTCTGTGTATCAGTAAGTGAAGGAATTTATCCGAACCAAGTAAAAAAAACAGAAATCCATTAGGTAAATTTTTATTACTTGGTTTGGGTTTTCTTCTCTTTCTTTAGCAGATCCAGATCTCTGCATTTTCATACCCATGTAACAGACCTCTACTCAACAGTCTATTCAGCTATGGTATGTGCTTCATTTAAGTACATGCTTAAATATGAGAAGACGCTTGTACTCTATTGACCTAAGGGGAACTGAATGGCAGACCTGAAGCCAAGCACGTTTGGGGTGAAGAGGGATTCAGGCTTTCATACTGCTAACAGCAAGCAGTCATCAAAGTTTGCACCTCTCATTTTCTGACAGCCAGAAATAGAGTTTTGCTGTACATATTCATATACTATGTATTTAAAAATGTACACACACACTTTGCAAGTCAAACACACACAGGCTTCTTTTCTGTTCACTGGCATTGGTCTCGCTGGTAGACTATGTGACTTGTGACTATGCAATTTTTATTTTAGTGAGATCATGCTCAGTTACTCAAACTGAACCTCATTACCACAGCCCAGGGATTGATGGATATTTTTAATTATTTTATCATTTCATCACAGCTTTTATCACCATAACAACAGGAGACACACTTTAATTTCACAATATACTATAATCAATTCTTCTATGTGATATTTATTTTGTTATATACAACTTATAAGAAAGACCAATGGATAAAAATATGCAAATCCAAAAATAAGCCATGTGGCAATATATTCCAAAAGCACATGCATAGTACATGTCTCCCAAAATTGCTAGACCAGCTCCATGAGGCCTCTCTTAAAATTTTGTATTAATAATTAATATTTTATATATATTATAATTATTTATTATTATAACTAATATAATTAATTATCTTTTTTTGGAACTCCTCTCCATAATCTTTTTAATAACTTCATGAGGATTATTAGTAATGGAGGTAAGTGTTGAAATTGTGACTTTTCACAACAGAGCTTTTTCTTAGAAGACAACCTCTTTACTGCTAACCCTGGAACTTCTGAGAAAAGTGCTAGGCCATCGAGAGAGATACATCAAAGAGAAATGATAAATCAAATCCCCCTACCAATTGTTGTTCTCTGTCCAGGATCAGGAGGGGAATAGATCTGCCACAAAAACTGCACTTTCTACAGCAACTTCAAGCTGTGAAGAATTTGTGTACCTGAGATACGGAGGCACAAAGGATTGTTCTCACAGTTTTTGTAAGCAGCTGAGTCCTAGCCTCAGTCAGTATATGAGCTGCAAAACACCAGGAGATCCTTCTTCTAGAGGATCCCCAGGAGAATGGGACAATTTCCTACGGAGAACCAACATGCTGCAATGTTGCAGTGAAGAGAATAAATTATGAGATTCTGAAAGCATTACCTCTCATGAAAAAATCCCACTGATTTCAACCTGCACATTTCATACACTAAGCACAGCTAGAAGCTACCAGTCTCCAAGGCAGGGAAAGCCACGTTGCAGCCTGTATATCAGCAACACTATCCCAACAGTTTATGGAACTGCTAACAGACAGCTAACCCTTCCTACTAGATGTTCTGTGGCCAGACTCAAAGGACTAACTAATGATGAAACCTACAAAACAAATACACTATTATAAACCAGGAATTATTCTGTTTTCAATAATAGAGTTTTAAACCTATTAATGTATTTAATTTTAAATCTATTAATGGAATTGATTAGGCAAAAATTATACCAATTTATATGCTCTCAAATTTATGTCTTAGCTTTCTATAAAATTACAGCTTAAGACAAAGATATGAGGTGTATAAAATTAGATGGATAGACAGAGATAGATAGATATAGATAGATGGATAGATAGATAGATAGATAGATAGATAGATAGATAGATAGATAGATAGATAGCTTCCATTGATTTTCATCTCTTAGTGAACCTCCATTGTTAGAGGTACAGCCTGGATCTAATCCACAGAAGATTAGGGAATAGCTCCCAGAAGCTTTAATGAAGACACACTGTTTAGAATTTTTAAGCCAAATACAAGTGGATTTTATCTCATTTTTCTTATTTGACTGCATCAGAAGAAAAATCACAAGTGGGAAACATGTACTAGATATGAGAAAGTTGTGGAGTATTCTCCCCATGATGAATCCTGTGGTCCACCATTTTTCTATACAATATTAAATCTCACTGATATAGACACTGAAATGGCATCTCTTCTTTCTGATTTATCCCCCATTTTTAAATGTATTAGGCTGAGATCCTAGTGGTCACACAAGCTTTGGCCACTTGTTGAAAGGTCCACTTTACACCACAGCTTTCAAATATCTTGCTTGGCATTCTTGGCACATCTGCTATCCATTACTCAGCCATTCAATGTTTATTATTCCACATGTTAACTGTCGTACACTCCTTGTATCAAAAGTTCATGCAAACAATAACATATTTATCATCTTTGAGAGTTCCAAACCCATTCTCTACACAGAGAAGATACTTTTTGAAGTTGTGTGTGTGAGCTCGAACTTGAGCTTTAACCAAATAATCTGGGATACAAAGGCCCTTCTGCGATCCAGTTATTTGTAAATTCTTTGCTATGCTATGGCTTAATTTGGTGCACATTGCACCTACAGAGAGTTCAGAAAAATAAACTGTGGGACTGTGTAGGACTCCATAGGATTTGCTATTGGCCTGCAATATGCCAGAAACAGCACAGTTATCCAGCTTAATAACGTGGAAAACACTGAATCTGAGCATCTGGATAGCAAGAAGGATAGTGTTTGATGCCAGTGATTTTAGAAAAAATAAACAGTAAAAAGGAAAAAAAAAAAGCCAAACAAAATGAACCCCTCAAACTACCCCTCCCCCAGGATAGAATTTTTGGCAAATATAATTAAATTTAAATCAGTGAATTCAAGACAAGGAATTTATATTCCTCAGAGTGATATTCACTGCAAATAACATAAAGAGAGAAGCACAGCAGGTGTGATAACACAGCCAGCTCTCTTGTTTATGAGCAACATTATTCACATACCTCAGTGACTGGCCCTGCTACAAGGGAGATTCTGAGAAGGATTCAGTTGTAAGAACCCTGCCATCCTATAGACTAGCAAGAAAATACAGCGAATTTGGAGGTCGATGCAACAGTTCCATGGTTTGCTCTCAGATTTCTAACAAGTTGCTTATAGCATCACTCTATTAAAACAAAGTTACACACTCCTAGAACAATAAGGTGATACTAGCAAGGTTAGAAAAGTGTTGGGATGTCTTCCAAAATGGAGACAGCAACTGTCGTGCCCAAGCTGTGAGACTAAACACCTCCATCAAAAATAAAAAATCTAAGCTCAGTCACAACTCCAGTTTCAGAAAAAAACAGAACCTTTGGAAAAATATAAGAGTATATTATGCTTCTCCAGCCTCCTTCTGAGTGCCTAGAGACCTGCATATCCCAGGTGAAAGTAAGCCATGCTTCCGTCCTCAGCAACATCATAAACAAAACTGGGACCAGCCTGGTTGGGCTGCTTGCAAAGCACATGAGATCAGTTGAGATGTTAATTGCCCTGCCTGCCCTGACATATGATAAATCAGTCCAGGCATTCCAGTGCAATACATTAAACAAACTACACTCACTATTAGTTGACAGCAGCAGTGACATGTAAGATATACTGCATTTATTTGATTCCCTAACTACAGTATGCCACTACTGCTGCCACAAAAAGCTTTCTGAAAACCATCAAGATCCTGATGAAGGATGTCTACAAATATACCGGAGTTGACTTCTATTTTTAGTCAATATTAGAACTTTCCTAAAGTCAATATTAATTACAGCTTCCCTAAAATTGTTGACTTCATGCATTTGCCTCTTATGTTCAGTCTCTCCATTTTATATAAAACAAACAGCACACCTGTGCTGTCTAGCATCTCACTGCAAGTCACTCTTCATCTCCCTGTTTAAAAACTTATTTCCAAGGAAATACTGATGCACAAGCTCTGGAAAGGGTCAATGAAGACAACTGAAATAAAACGTTTAACAAATAACTGAACATAAAAAAGAAGTTGGAGAGATTACCTGTACCTAAAGGCTAGCTGTGGCTGTGGTTATTGCCCAGTAGCTCTCCAGCCTGCAGTGTTCTTGCCTAGAGGAAGCTGCTGGCTCTGCCCAAACTTCTGGCTTGCCCTGCTGCTGCTTTACTGAAGTCTCCACTGAGGTGAGGCACCCAGCCAGAAGGTGTGACATCAAGCGTAGCTCTCCAAGCAGAAAGGCTCTCTCTAATCACAGTTTTTTTCTTGTTTTTTTCTTTTTTTTTTTAAAAAAAAGGTTTCATACCACTAAAAGGAAGCAAGGAAGTGCATCTGCATATGTTTAAAAGCCTAAACCTAGCAGGTCCTACGTGTGGCCATGAGCAACACACTACAAAGCAACCGCATCTCCTTGTAAGACCTAATTCAGGTTGGCCATTGCCATGGGTACATTCTTCCCCCTATTATTGTACAGAGCTAGTCACATCTAAAAAAGACAGCATTAAAGCCCCAGTGGATGTAGGATACATACAACCATATATAAAGGCGCACCCAGATTCCCAGGGACTGGCATGGCAGTTTTGTATTTACTCACTGGTTGAACAAGGAGAGTGAGTACTCTAAGATAAGCTCAAATTCCATACTATTTTTAAGTAGCATGTGAATACTTGCATCTTGAGGAAGAGTACACACAACCTGGATCTCTCCTGCTCATCCTGTATTCATCTAGGAACATTTCTATCAGTCCATTCTAGAAATGAGGTCCCACCCATGCAGAACCTGCATAAAATACACAGAAATTGTGCTTCACCTTGAACAGTTTAATATCCTGAGAATCATTATGTCCTGAATGTGCTACCTCTAAAGCTGAGAGGGGGAAAAAAAAAAAATCGACATTTAACTTAGCTACGCACTTCCTGTACTAAATATTTGGTTGGATTTAATTAAGTAACTACACTGCAGTCTTGGGGCTGAAGTGTGGTGTGCTTTAAATAATGTGCAAACAGCACTCACTGCAGGGCTTCAAGGTGAGGACACATGTGAAAACACATGTCAGGGAAGTAGAATGTAGAAGCTCAGCCTAATTACAACTTCCTTTACCATAAAGGAAAGACCCTTACTTTTCACCTCACCTTTCCTCCTTTTTCTTTTCTTTCCCCTTTTATTGATCTACTTTTCTAAAAGGGCCACGTAACTAGGGATACACTCTGCTGTTCTTTCCTTTTTCTTTAAGCAAAGTTAAATGCTTACAGAAATGCTGGACATGAAAGCCATCCTGACACAACCAGAGACAATGAGGCAAGGGCATCTCTGCCACAGGCATGCAGACCTGGTTTGGCAGCAGCACCCACAGTGCTTTCCACACCCTGGACCTGGTCAGCTCGCAGAGTCACACACAGGTCTCCATCTCCATTTTGAAAAGTTACCTGCCACATCAAAGTGACTTCCAACTAATTAGAAAGCAGCTAATATTTGCCTAATGGCCACCATGTGACCTGGACTGCTCTGAAAGTTGCAACCAAGAGATGCAAGCCATGTGTCACAGTAGATTCCTGCACCACACTTAGCTCCATTACCATCCATTGCTGTACCATGATGTGCTAGCACAGACATAAAATAACATGTAATTATTGTAAGCTTAATTATTTCTTCTCTGGTATGTCATGTGGTATTAGGTGACCACTTCAGGAAGTAATGGCTTTCACTGTTTTACAACAAAATAAATCTCCAGAGATGGACTTCCTTTAAGTCTCATTTGAAATTACTCTAGTGCACAGAGGAAACCAATTCAGTTGTTGACTCAGAGGAAGACTAGAATCAGCGTGAATGAAAGCCTGAGAAAGAAAATAAAAGGTAGCAACTGTTAGAGCATGGATAGACACAACGAACATGCAACCTACTCCTTACTTCTGTTCCATCATTTCTAATTTGCCATATAATGAAGATACACAAAGAGAGTTTGAAAGTCCCACACTAGTAGCGCTGTTGAGGACCAGCATCTATGAACAGCTACACTGTAGCTTGGTCTGGATATTCCTCACACAGTTGAGAGGCTGCTAGGCTTCTGCTCATATTGATGACCATACAAAGCTGTAATGACTTTACAAAAGAGCTGTTTTTTCTTGAAACAGCAAATGAAAAATAAGTTTCTCAATTTAACGAACTCCACAGAGGAAAAACAGTATCTTTTTTCCATGTGTAGCACACATGGAAGGACAATAGGATTTATGCAAGAGTTTCAGTTAC
Source organism: Poecile atricapillus (assembly GCF_030490865.1). Taxonomy (NCBI): domain Eukaryota; kingdom Metazoa; phylum Chordata; class Aves; order Passeriformes; family Paridae; genus Poecile; species Poecile atricapillus. Next base: position 55,088,876 of record NC_081250.1, on the reverse strand, counting down.
AAAAATCAAACCAATCTTCTCAGTATTCATTCAAGTTTACAGTCTGAAATCCTCATTTTAGAGGAAAGAACCAGATACCACATACCACATGTAAGAGTAAATAAATTTTAGTACAGATCACAGAAGGAGGTACTATAAATGGCAGAACTAGAAGTTGGATGGATTTATAGATAATGCTTATAAAAGGTTTGAAATAGTATGTTGCCAACAAATATCACCCTAGGCACTGAAACAATACATGAATAAAATCCCTGGTATTTTTCATCTGAATTAACAATGTTTAATCCTTAGAACACTAGAGGATGCCTTGATAAATATTTTAAGTCTTATCTTTATGTTGTAGTTTAAGGCCTGGCGATCTGAAGATTTCGGGATGTTAGGGAAAGTTAGCAGACCCCCCTCTCTGTTAGGATAGTAAAACCTTCTGCAATTAGCCAATAGCACCTAAGTGTGATGTAAGCAGATGGGAGTAACACAATGACCCTAGGTTATAAAAGGTCAAATTCTCCTGCAATAAACGCCATTGCTTCGTCATCCATCACATTGATGTCTTGTGGGTAGAGTGGTCTGGTGGCCAAGTGGGGGGGCACCGTGCTGGCTTCTGAACCAGGGTGTCTGCCTTGCTTGAAAAACCAACATCTTTATAAGCAGATCTACACATTTTCTGTGCACATGTATATAAGTTCATAAAATTACAAATATCATATATATTGCACATAACACTAAGGCATGGTTCAATATAAGATGATCCAAATACATTCTCTAGCAGATGCATCTTTTAACAATCATGTCTGAACAAATTTAACATCCTGTAACCTTTGCTAAAAAGGCAGCCCAATTTTTATAGGCACTACCAGCACCATTTGACACGCCAACAACAACAAAAAAACATTACTCAAAGCAAAGCACCCATTTTCATGTGTTCACCTTAACTTTATCTAAAGCAATGCCTTATTTACATATTCTCTTCTAAGAAAATCTAGAAGCAGTTAAAACTTAAGCCTGAAAAAAGTTTTGTACTTAGCACACTTTCCCATTATATTAAGGAATAATTATGTGACTGCTAATGAGTATATATATATACACACACATTTAACTTTTCAAAATGTGAATTTGGGTAGTGGTTACCTGATTTTAGTTTTTTTAAAAAACAATGACTCTATAATCCCTTTTGGATTCTTTATTTAGTTCACTTAAGGGAAAAATATTTAGTCCATCCAATGTTTAATATGAATATTAAATAGACTATTTCAGTTTGTTCCACTGCACTTAGGTCATGCTTGACAAAGTACTAGTTCTTAACTAGTTTCTTTTGTGGAAAGGTAAAAGAACAAAACCAGATAATGTGAAAAATAACCTATCTGTGAGGACAAGTAATACTTGGTGACGAAGTAACAGATCCCTACAGTGAAGTTCCCAAAGCCTAAGACAACATACAGCTTACATGGAAAACTGGAGCTCAAATCTATGTTTTACACTGGTGTAATGATAGCAATAACAAAATCCCACAAATCCTCAGCTAGTTAAGAGAGGAATAGGTTTTTTCAGAGCCAAACATACTTGTGTCAAGGCCAGTTGTGGTTGCTGCTCTGACAGTCTGGAGGATGCCTTTCTGCTACACAACAGAAGGAGAGAGAAGGGCTTACACTGGAAACACTTAAAAAGAATACTGGATCTTTAAAACAAATTTGATACATTTGATGTTTGATAAAAGGAAAAAGTTTAACCCCTTTCCCCTAAATCTCCCAGAAGCTACTAAGGATAAAGCAGCATAAAACTTCGAGTTTTGCCAGACATGAGGCAGTGGGAAATAAAGATGTAACTCTTGGTACTTAACTATTGGAAGAAACCCAGGTCCCTTTAACCCTTAAACAACAATTTAAAACAAGATGCATTCTTTAGACTGCTAATGGCCATAATAGACCTTGGATCACTCAAATTGTTTCACTTCTAGTTTCACTAGAATAAAAAATTATGCAAATAAATTCAGCTCCCTTTTTTTTTATTATTTTCCTGCAGATAACCAAAAAAGCTGAGCCCAAATGCATTTGCAAAAAAGAAAAAAGTAAAAAATCCCATCCCTTATGTTCAGAGATGAGCAACTTAGAGGACTGCTCTGGAGTAAGAAAACAAAGAGAACTTGTAATAAGAGAATAAAAAATGCTATTCAGTCAAGGCAGGAGAGATGTAACAAGGTTTCTAAAATGTAATGTAGCAGAAGTACCGTAGTTTTCAGAAGAAATTGTTATACAAGCACTTGTTCTAAGGAAAAAAGGGTGATGTTACTGTTAGGGACTTGATCATGTATACTATTGGTTAACAGACACATGAACAGTTATACTATTGGCTATCCAGGCTTACGCTATTCTAACCTGATAGTAAAAACATTATAAAAGCTATATACACTTATAATAAATATTTCCAGTTGTACTATGACTGGAGACTGTGCCTCATTCATACGTTGCAGACTGCTGCTCCTCAAATACTTGTTGATAATTATATTCCTGGAGGATTGATCACCCTGAACTATCTTGGCAAATGAACATACATTACAGATTTCAGTAATTGATATGGTAAGTATCATTGTAGCCAGAGGTTAAATTTATGCATACTTGTGTATCACTTCAGAGGATCACAACTCACATGCCAAAAAGACCACACAGGCACACAGGAATTATTTAAAAGATAAAAAATTCATGATTTTTCATCATGGTGGACTTTGATGAAGGAATGGCTGCAAAGAGCAACCAATGTCATCTATCCAGATATCTGTAAAGCCTTTGAGATGGTCTCACATGACATCCTTATCTCCAAATTGGAAAGACATGGGTTTGAAGGGTGGACTATTCAGTGGATAAGGAAATAGCTGGATGGACACAGCCCAAGAGTTGTGGCCAATAGCTCTGTGTCCAGAGAGAGGTCAGTGATGACAGATGTCCGTCAGGCTCTGGCTTGGGACTGGCACTCTTTAACACCTTTATCAGTGACAGAGACAATGGGATTGAGTGCAAACTCAGCAAGTTTGAAGATGACAAAAAGCTGAGTGGTGCAGTTGGCACAAGGAAGGGATGCCCTGCAAGGGCACCTGGACAAAGTTGGAAAGTGGACCCATAAGAACCTCATGAGATTTAAAAAGTCTAAGTGCAAAGTTCTACAACCTTGGTTGGGAGCAACCTCAATGAGTCCAGACCACAAGAACACTGGGAGAACTCATTGAGAACAGTCCTCTGGAGAACATCTTGGGGGTACTGGTGAATAAAAAGCTGGCAATGTGCACTCGCAGCCCAGAAGGCAAATGGCTGCAGCAAAAGAGGATTTGCAACAGGTCAAGGGAGGTGGTTGTCCCCATCTACTGTCTCATGCGACCCCCCACCTGCAGTGCTGTGCCCAGGTCTGGGGTCCTCAGTACAAGAAAAAACATGGACCTGTTGGAGTGGGTCCAGAGGAGGCCACAAAGATGCTCAGTGGGCTGGAGCAGCTCTCCTATGAAGGCAGGATGAGAGAATTTGGGTTGTTAGTCTGGATAAGAAAAAGCTCCAAGAAGACCTCATTGCAGCCTTTCAGAACAAGTTTTTACATAGGCAGATAGTGATAGGACAAAGGGGAATGGTTCTAAACTGAAAGAGGAGAGATTTATATTAGATATTAGGAAGAAACTCTTTATTGTGAGCATGGTGATGTACTGGAAACAGGATGCCCATCCCAGGAAGCATCCAAGGCCAGGCTGGAGAGGGCTCTGAGCAACCTGGTCTAGTGAAAGGTATCCCTGCCCATGGCAGGGGGGTTGGAACTAGATAATCTTTAAGGTCCCTTTGAACCCAAAGCAGACTGTGATTCTATGATAAATTAGAACTTTTATAAATCAAGCTTCTCTATTAGCTACATTCTCATGCTAGCTTTTCAGCCCATCATGTATCTGTTTTGCAGATTGTCACCCCTTGGAAACTTGAATGTCTCCATTGACTTCTTACAGTTTAATGTACTTAAATAGCGGTTCTTATGAGAGTGATTTCAGCCTGGAAATACCTCAGCTAACAATGTCTCCAACACTAGTAAGAACAAAACTGGTGTGTCCTTTAAAAGAAAAACCACACCAAAGATGTTCCAAAATTATACAGTAAATAAATTTTATTTCATCTCAACTCTATTCATATTAGTGCTGTCAACAGTCACAGATCAGCATATGATACAATTATGTAGTAACTATTTACAATTTACAGGAACACACCTTTTCTCCAGAAAATGTTAAGTACAAAAGCTAGGAGTAAACAAACGAGGTACTGCAATTTGGATTTATTTATTGTAGGCAAAAGCATATAGAAGTGACCTTCTAGCAAACAATCAAGATCAAATCAGGAGAGAATAGTCAATAAGAGTGCCTAGTTCATCAGAAAAATCACCTCAGTCGCTATCCATCCAAAATGTATTGCACAATTCAATCAAAAATAAAAACAATAAATAGAAGAAACAAATCATTTATTTCAGCTTTTAAAAAACACCCAGTAAAACCTGTATAGAGATACAGGAGCAGGCAATTCTTTCCTAGGATAAAGTCTTTTCTCTCCTTTAAAAAAATAACCTTTAACACAAAATAGAAGACAGTATTCAATAGAAGAGAAATAAGCAAATAACCCCTGATTAGCATTTCTGCCAAGGCAGTTTTGATTATATTCACAGTCCAAAGGTGGTGCTGAGTTTTGGTTCTTGCTGTTCTGTTTGTGACCTTGAAGAATAGTTTTTCTTCTTGTCCCTTCTCAAGGGGGAACAGAGATATAAACATATTTCTAAGCAGCAGTGTCATGAGACATTCTCAACACAAAATCTTCAAGATGGTCGTAGCCACAACTAGAAGAATGGAAAGTTAAAAGAAATTATCAAATGTTACATTAGAACATTGAGAACAACTTAGAAGCTCTTAATATTAAAATAATTGCATTGTTTATTAATACAATAAGTAGACTGAAGAATTTCAAATAAGTCAAACTGCCAAATTAATTGAGCAAGCAATTTCATTCCAAAACAGCTGAGAAACTGATGAAAACAAAATAAGGTGTAGCAAAACAGTCAGCAGTCTCACTGGAAATAGTCTACCACATCACTGCATATTAATCCAAAGAAAAACAAAGTTGGACTCTCTTGCATACGCTTATAATCAAAATTGAAATGAGGATGCAGTATTTTGGACCTAGCAAATAGCCTCCTCTACAGGAAAATATCAATTTCCTTCACAATGAAGTCAGCATCCCCTTAAGTTATATACATGCAAGAATATGTGGCAAAAATACTTGAGATGGAGTGGGCAACTACAACTGAATAATGAAGTCTGAACAGTTTACATACACATCAGCTGATGTTATGAAAGTGTAACCAATAATTTCTGACATTAAGGTCAATATCAGCAAGCCTTTCTGTGGTATGTTTCAAAGGCAGCTCAGAACACCTGAATTTTTTTACACCAGCATTACAGACAGCATGACAAAAATGCAAGTTTCAAACATAGTTTTTGCAACCTATTCTGCAATAGTGTCATAAATAGCTTTGTTCCATCAGTATCAACAATTCAATTCTTTTAAACAAAGGAGTAGAGAAAACAGTTGCTGATTTTGTCAGAACTGGTGAAGGTTGTTGGCAAACAGTCCAAACTCTACTATGTTTTAAGTGCAATAAAGCACATTCAATATTGTATTCAAAGATGGAAAAGAACACCATGACTGTTAGAGAAACAATTATTTTCCTTTAAAAGAGGTATTATTTTGTGTCAAGGCTGTGTTTGCATGACTGCAGGAGAGGAAGATAACCTGTCAACTGCACTGTGGTTAACTGGCAATGGCAATAGCCTAAGTTAACTAATTTTGCTCTGGCAGTGATGCAGGCCAACAACTGCATTTCAGCCAAGAGACATCAACTGCTTCACACGCACTGAATCAACTCCTGGCAACTGTGCAAAGCTTTCCAGTTGCAAAGGAGAAAAAAAAAAGTTGAACCAACCATCCTATAGAATTCACCTGCAGAGTTTATTAAATACCATACACCACTAGTGACTCATTATGTTTATCAGCAAGTGCAGAAAGTTTTGTCCTGTGTAATTCCATATCCCAGTCCTCTCTCAACCAGCTATTGCTTGTGTATTGCTTGTTTAGCTAGGCTAGTCTGATGCAACATGCACCTTTAGGCCTACTAAAGGTGCATGTTGCACCTTTAACTAATCAGCTGTTCCATTCTTGTAATGCTACAACTAGTGTTGCAGATTCATAATTGAAGTAGCTTAATAAAACTTGAAGAAAGACATATACAGAGATCATAAAGCTCCCATAATTGTTCTCCATCATCTCTCTGCTTTAGCTTCTCTTGATATCAAACCAAGGCTGTGATTCAGAAAGGTACTGATGTTTAAAAGCAATCATTCCTAAACCCTCTGCAGAGAATATTCATCAATCTTTTTAAAGATAATTCATTTTTATATTTACAAGATGTAATAATTAATTTCAAGCGGTACAGCATGTCTCCCACAAATCTGATTTATCTGCCTACTCAAAAAGAACTCAGAAAATGCAAAAGTACAAAACAAAGCCAAGTAAAATAAAATTCATTGTTACATATTAATTGATTTAAAATCTGATTTTATTTCTACAACTGATATTTTTGTGGCTCAATCAACATTTGATTGTTCGAGGCTAGAGTCAATCAAAAAGATTAGTTTTGAATCACTATTTACCATTTTCAAACTTGGCTTTGTAAAGCAAAACAAGTTTAAGAGAACAAAAATTATCATATGCATATACAACCAAAATTTGTTTTTTAACAAAGGAAAGCAGGCAAGAAAAAAAAGCAGAGGAATCATTAATTGCACAAAATATATTTAATTTTACATGAAACAAGAATGTATTAGACTTCACTCACCCACACGCTAGCTAAGCACAGACTGGTGGCATATTCAAAAGATACCACTGCGAGGTGAGGCAAACTACAAAGCCAGGAAGAAAAGAGCTTATATAGCTTTATGCAGTGTTAATAAATAAGAACTCTGTGGACATCTAGGGGTGAGATTGCTGCAGTTAGATCACAACAACTACATAGTAAAAGCCAGATTACTGAAAATTACATTTATTAGCATATGTTTATTGACCAGGAACTGCTACAAGTTTTCAGAAACTTGTTAAATATATGCCCACTAAGAGGGTATAAAATTACTCACAGATACTTAGTACCACACACTCTAGTAGCACAGTAAGTTAATAATTTACACATTAAAATTACTAACAGATGTTTTAGCAATAATCTAAAAACTTTATGTTAAAATGCACATTTATGTTTTATTTCAGAAGTTCATTCCTCCTGAGAGCTAAACATTGGATATTTTCATATACCAGCATCAGTCCAATATTGAGTACGGAGAAACACTAGTGCCATGTCAGCCAATAAATAAAAACCAAAAAACTCCAAACATATTTCTTGACAGAATAATTTCTAAAGACATCTCCAATGTTTTAGCTCTAAACAGAATTGTGGAAGACTCATCCCCAGAATAATTTGTGCTTCAGTAAATGAACATAGTAGCGTTTAAAGTGAAGGAAAAAATACTTCTTCCTTCATAATATGCCCTAATATTTGAGTTTCCATTAGATGTCTAACTCAATCTCTTTGTGGATTTGGAAAAGAGAAAATTCATAGGCTAGATATGAGGCAAGAATGGACTGCTATGTGAAACCCAAAAGCTCTCTGAACAATGATATCCTTAATAAATCAAAGCTCTTATAGCCTGCAAAAAAACCCCACTGCTTGTTTTAGCCAGAATTTAATACCAAGGATGAAAATTATTTCGAGGAATTCAAGTTAAATTTTTATTTTGTTTCAGAAGTTGTGAATGCCTGTTGTAGGAAGAACAGGTTTAAATATCAAACAGCTGAAGTGGCTACAAAACAAGGACTATTGTTCTCAAAAAATCTTTCCTAAATATTACTCTGGTTTGCCAAAACAAAACAAAAAACAAAACAAAACAAAACGAGTCTCAGCTTTCTATTTTAATGTCAGAGAGAAAAAAAATCATGCTTAGGATACATGATCTTACTGGAGCTGCAGTATAATCAAGTATTTTTATCCTCTCAAAGTACTTAAAATCTTTAAGATTGCAAGACTCTCAGACTAAGTGTACAGGAAAATGTTGAAGTATTTAACACTTTCCTCAGATGTGATACTGCAAGATGAAAATACAGAATTTTAATTTTTTTTTTTCAGTGAACCAACAGGACTTTAATGTATCTACTTCAAGTGAAATGTAAAATTACTCGTATTTTTATTTTATTCTGTATTTGCAAGCACTAAATAAATATATATGCAAGGTCAGTGACAGAAACAGAATGCAGTTCTTCCTCTCACTGTAAGTCCTAAATATTTCACTAAGGTGACCCACAAAGAGAGGGATCACAGTGTTGATTCCGGATACAATGTGGAGGAGACTATTACTGCAGTTTTTATTCTAATTAAAAGTATCTCCAATGCATAAAACAGTAACAGTAATACCAAAGAAATACTTATGCTCAAATAGTATTATCTCCTTTTCCATCTGCTTCTCAAGCCCAGTTTCACCTTTCTAGTAAATAAGTCAACTAAGTAAATACTAAGTGAATGTTAAAAAAAAACTGGGGAAAAAGACAATACCAAAGTGTTGACAACTCTTATTTTTGATCTGTCCTGACCCAGAGTGAACTAATGTATTTTTGTGCTTTTTCAGTGCAGAAATAAGGCAGGCTCACACAAAAAACCTCAAAACCTAATCAAACTCCCAATCTTGTTAGGATATCCACTTAAGATAGAACTGTTCAAACACACATATCTTAGCTAACTGAAATGATCAACTTTCTATTCTACAAGCAAAATGCCTGTTGTTTTTGCCAGAAATTTTATCCCAGGGCTGAAAAATATTTCTTAATATATTTTTGTATAAAAACTGCTATGACTGCACAGAAAATTGAATTTAAGAAGCATGAATTTTATATATTATATGTATTTATATATATATTTAATATGTCAGATTACTTTTTTAATTTAGAAAAGTAGAGGAGTCCACTTGAATGTGGACACAGGGAAAAGAAGACATAAAAAAAGTTTCTAATTCCTTATTCTTGAAACCTAATCCTCTTGCATAAACTTAATTTACTTACATAACTTACCATTGGTCGAGCGTCTTCTCGTTCTAGTATCTTCTGAGTCTGATCTGCTGGAAACTTCAGCACTGTTGTTATAACCTTGGCCATTGTCTAAAGAGATATATGTTATCAATACATAATTCCACACCCACAAAAATGCTTTGTAATATTTTTAAATTAATTTAATTTAATAATACTGGATACTATTTTTTAATGTCAATAGAAAACAGTGAAATTAGTAAGATATAACTATTTGTTTCACACTGTATATGCATGATGTGAATTATATGAAAACAATGTCTGCACATGGTCACAAACTTCAGCTACTGCACTGTGATGGAAGTTGTATGGTATCTATGCTCAAATTATAAGAGTCCATTAATAAGACAGCATACTAGATAAAATGCAGGCCTAGAAAAAGCAATCTGTCAATCTGGTTGCAGATACCCTGCCAAGCAAGTGGCAAATAATAAAGTTGGACTGGAGGGCAAGACAGTAAAACCTCCCAATAAGGACACACACACACCTTTGTCAAGTATTTTACAAAGCATGTGGTAAGTTACACATTACAAGTCATGACACTAATTCCTGACTCTTAGATCCATATCAACCTCCACATTTCTCTTAAGTCTTCAATACTGTAGACCAACTGGTGCATTCATTAATGTCTTGATCACATTCCAGTATCATTTACTAGGATTCATGGTTGGCAAAACGTCCCAGATAATTTGCACAGATTCTTTTGAACTCTGTTCGTAAAAGAGGAAGCATGTCCAGAGATATCAACAATTCCATTACTGAAGAACCTTTGAGACAAAGCATACATATTTGCACTACAAGAGGGGATCATACACAGGGAAGGGCCACCAGAATGATGTTACAAGACAAAATTAGATTAAAAAAAATGCCTCTTCTTGTCCAGGAAGATAGAAGTTGAGAGAAAGGAATATCTGTACCGAGAAGATAAATTACAATATAGCTCTCTTAATTCAAGAACTGTGTTGGGGGTGGTGGTGGAAAGCACAGTAATACTTTACAAGCATACTTAAGCATTTTATAAAGTTTTATCATTCAAATCGTCACTGCTCATGGTTTTCCAGTCCGTGTAGCTGGACAAAACCAGTTCTCAAGACATATCCATAAAATCATGATTACATTGTATAATCCTGGTAAGAGCAGACACTAAGCTCAGTGTCCTCCAGCAACACATCTAATGACTGAAAGAAAACCAGCAGATGAAATAATGAAGCCCACTGTCCAGCTTTTCACTACTTTTAAGAGGTACACAGATTTGGGAATACTATGAAACATCTTTAAGCAGCTACTGAAAAGGTATTTCACCATCTTCAGCTGGTAACACAGCTACTAACAAACGGTGATTTAATACAACAGTTACTTAACATGTTTGTGTCAAGATTACATCAAAAGATCACTTTTTCTAATACTGTTCGTACCAGCTTTAATTTTACATTAAGTTTGACTGACAACAGGACTTTTGCTGATAAAACCATATCTACTCATGAAGGTTTTTGTCTTGATAGATACAGTGGTGAAAGATGTGAATACGCCCTCCACCTACCACTCATCTTCGCAGGCTGACAAAGTTTTGAAGTTATGGATCTTGTATCTTTGGATAAAAAATGTGAAAGCCTATTGAACCTTGTGTCAGAAATAAAAAGCATATAACAAATCACACACATATGGTAGTTCACATCTATACAGCAAGGGTGTTAAACCTTACTCTAACCTGAATCACCTGTCAGCATATATAAATTTCTATACCTTTGTCTCACGACCCATCATATATTCAAAGAGCACTTTCCTCAAGTATTCAAACTCAGTGGGTTCCTCAAACAGGGAAATGTCAGTATGGTGAAGGTTGCCATCTGTGTAAACAAAAATAATAGAATATTTATACTGTAAGTCACTCATCTGAATCCAAGTTTCACTAATGGCATGAAACCAAACAAGAACAAATGCTGTATTCTGCACCTGGGATGGAGTAACTGCAGCCCTTCAGAAAGACATTTGGGGGTGCTGGTTGGCAGGAGGTGCAACAGGAGTCATCAGTGTATGTGCCCTTGGCAGCCAAGAGGGCAAACCTCATCCTGGAGTGCATCAAACACAGCATCATCAGTCGGTCAAACGAGGTGATTATCCCATCCTATTCAGCACTGGTGCAGCCTCACCTTGAGTACTGTGTGCAGTTCAGGGCCCTACCACTTAAAAAGGATGTGAAGGTACATGAACACACCCAGAGGGTACCTCTGCTACTGGATAAGGTGCTGGCAGGCATGTCCTCTGAAAAGCAGATGAGGAGTCTGGGTTTGTCTAATATGGATAGATGGAGACTAAGGGGTGACCTCAGTGCTCTCTGTGGCTTCCTGAAGAGACACTGATAGGCAAGTGTGGCTCTCTTCTCCCTGGTACCCAGTGCCAGGACACATGGAAAATGGTTGAAACCTTCATCTATCATGGGGAGTTCAGACTTGATGTGAGGAAACATTTCTTTATCAAGAGGATGTCAAACTCTGGAAAAGACCTCTTGAAGAGGTGGTTGATGCCTCACATTTGTCAATGTTGCAGAGGCATTTGGACAGTGCCCTTAAAAACATACTTTACCTTTTCATCAGCCCTGAAGTGGTCACACAGCTGAAATACAAAACTGATGTTGGTCCCTTCCAGGTGAAGTATGCTATGCTATGCTTCCTGCTTCTCTCCCTACCAGAAAATTCTGAACAAGTCCTTGATTACATTTCTCCCCAGCCCTGCACTAGCAGAAGGCAATTAATACCCACAACCATCTCCCATCATTGGCTCAAATCACCTTGAGAGGAGGCATGGACCTTTTGAGGGGATGAGAGATGTATATCATCCTGAGAAAATATGACCATTTGCACAAATTTGCAAAAATCAAGTGTAGCATGGTTTTGAAAGTCTTCTGAGTTCATCCGGCTAAGATGGGTCTGCAAAGGATGGGAAAACCCCCCGTCTATAACTTTAGCAAGGCTCAATGCTTGAGCCGTCAAGTCTGCTTGAGCCTCAACTAAACAGCTGCATATCTTACGGAGGTGAGCAATACCTGTTCATTTCCTTGTGCGTTTTTCTATCTTATCTTAAGAGTCTGAGAGGAACAGTATACCACCAGAGAGAAGGGCCATATGCCCATACTCTATTTCCAAACTGTCCAGCCACCAGTGCCTAAAGGACAGCACATGAGTAGTGCAAGCCTGCTTCTGTCTGGGTCCTGGGGCTGCTCACAGGCCTTGGGTGGCTGGAACCAGCCTCCCCTGGGACCCCCAGCCCCACCACCTCCTGCCAAGGGTCCAAGGGATGTATCCCAGCTCAGCCTGGGACCTCCTGTTCCTGCCTGTGCCCTGCTGTAGGTATGCCCATCTCTGCCCCTGTCTACTGGATACTCTTGGGTCCTGCACTGCAGAGAGTTTAAGAACTCTGATACAGAGCTCTTTTAACTAGATGACGTAAAAAAGAAAACATCAAACAAAAAGCTGTGTGATTTGGTAATCTGAAATCACCCACCAACTCTATTATAATAGACAAGTGAAAACAAGGCTGTCATAAGTGTATGTAAGCATATTAAAGACTGAAGTTTTATTTTCTAGACCAAACTGTATCTTTCTAACAAATGAAAAACTTATTTGTGATAAAAACTGTGTACTTACCTCTATATGGTGTTCCAACTGATGTGACATACATATTTTTCTCGTAATGTTTCAGCCGGTCCTCCAGTACATGAATCTAAATAGAGAACAGTTGACATGATAAACGGTGTTAACTAGCAGCTAAAATAAGCATAACTGAAATATTCCAGCTATGTATCATTTCTTATAAAAGCAAAATACATTTGCTTTTTAAGGAAGGAAAACATTAAAAACTGTGTTATTAAAAACTGTTTCAATGTTGTACATGTGTATATACACATAAAAATAGCTATAGCAGATGTTATGTGTATATTCACATTTCTATTTTATATATAAGCAAAGATAAAAAAAGTATACACCAAAAATTGTACTTAAACATGAAAAAGTTTAAGTTTTGAAAAAAATTCCAGAATTTCATAGTGTACTGTTCCCTTTTTCACTGTGCAATTGCTTTGCTAACAAGTATCACAAGTACGTGGTATTTTTATTCTCAAGGCATAGAGGAGTATCTTGAAAAGTAAACAGATCTTCTGAGAGCAAGAATGAGTGAAAACTATTTTTTTGCCTATTATACTCATAGTACCTTGTATGGAGATGTACCACATCATCATTTGAAAAGAACAAACCTTTTAATACTGCAAACACAGAGTATCAAACAAGACTACTTCTTACTCATCAAACATCACCCTTACCTGCTCTTTCAATTCCTGCTCCTTCAGTTTTGAATCATTGACTAGTGTTGTCTTCTGTGCAAGTTGTGCCTGAAAAGACAGTCACATATGGAAATTGCTGAAAATACATCATAGGTACATTTGCAATAAATCTATTTCTCCTTTTAACACACACAAACTTATAAGCAGTATTTCAGCTTTAAAACTGCTCCACAACAAAAGTATTAAGGAGGAAAATCAATAACATGTAAGACTTACCTTTAGTTCTGTTATTGTGACCTACAACAACAAAAAAATTTAATTAAAATGTATGAAAAATACTGACTATATCAAGCACAGAAGAAATAAATATCAATCATCTAGTTCTGATACAATGTGTTAATTGAGGATGATAAAAATTGAAATTACCAAATAAATAAATTAATTAGAGCCGCTCACTCACCCTTCCCTGCCACAGCTGGGCAGAGGAGAGAAAAATTTAATGAAGGCTTCATGAGTTGAGATAAGGACTGTGAGAAGACACTCCAGTCAATGGAAGACTTCAAACTGTTTGACTGCTAGTGCTGTGATCCAGTGGGAGACCTGGTGGAGGGAGAAAGGAGGTCCCTGCTTCCAGGCTGGAACAGCCTGTCCTTGGAAGGCTGCAGCCCATGGAAGAGTGACCCACACTGCAGCTGGGAGGACTGTGTGCCTGTGGGAGGAACTCACACTGCAGCAGTTTTGGCAGGACTGCTGCTCGTGAGATTGGAACTACACTGGAGAAGTTCACTGAGAACTATCTCCCATGGGAAGGGACCCCATGGTGTAGCAGGGGAAGAACTCCTCTCCCTGAGCATCAGAACAAAACTTTGGGTGATGAACTGATCAAAACCCTCACCCCCTCTCTCGCTGTGCTGTCGTTGAGAAGGAGGGAGGGGCAGGGGGAAGAAAAGGTGTTTTTAAGGTCTTAATTTACTTCTCATTATCCTCTTCTGACTTTGTTAGTAATAAATTCACTTTGTAACTCTAAGTTGAGCCTATTTTGCCCTTGGAGTGTCTTCTCACAGTCCTTATCTCAACTCATGAAGCCTTCATTAAATTTTTCTCTCCTCTGCCCAGCTGTGGCAAGGAAGGGTGAGTGAGCGGCTCTAATGGCTGCCTTGCGTTTCACCAGTATCAAACCACGACAAGGGGGCTCAGGGTCTTCATCCTCCCAATCCCTGCATCTGCCTTTCATGACTTGGGTGGAGTGGCTGGAGTACTTCCCATTGAAGAGAGAGGCACAGAAGTCGTTGAGACGACTCTCAGCCTTCTCTTTGTCCAGGGTAGCCAGGTTTCCCATTTCCTTCCAAAGAGGGCCCACATTATCCCTAGTCTTTCTTTTGTTTGTACCATATGTATAGAAGCCCTTCCTGTTTGCCTTAACTTCCCTGGCGAGAACAATTCTAACTGGGCTTTGGCTTCCCTAACTTTGTCCCTAGCTTCCCGTACAATTTCCCCGTATTACTCTCAAGCCACCTGTCCTTGTTTCCACTTCCTAAAAGCTTCTCTTTTTTTTTTTTCTCTGAGTTTGTCTAGCAGGTCCTTATTCATCCAAGGAAGCCTCCTGGAATTTTTGCTTGCTTTACTCCTTGTTGGGATGCATTGCTTCTGAGTTGAATACATGAATACAGGAAATACCATTGCCAGTATATAAATTTGATATAACTTTCATGTCATATCAGTAATCCAGAAGATGCATGTATAATACAGTACTAAATGACTGCCTGTATTTATAGCAGACTGCTATAACAAACTAGGAGTGAAACAGTTAACAAACAAGTCCTAAAGAAAAAGTACTCTTCAGACTTTTCATAATCATGTTTTAGAAGTTAGGAGTCTCTTTAAGAATCTTCCTCTAGATAATAAGATTATATAAGACTATCAGTAGTCATCATATATTAACAAGGCTTACGAATACAAGGCAGTCTTATACAAGTATTTCTGCTTTTCCTGTTACGAAAACAACACATACCATGGACTAATTATGAAATGTAATATAACGGGTTTTGTATACAAGACAAAAGTAACAAACACTAGGACAATGAGACAATTTGTACTTTAGGTTACTAATGTCAAATATATAAATTTACTCTCCCCAGGGCTACCTGTTTTAAAAACAAAAAATTTAAAAGTAAGGTCAATATGAATTCTCATCAGTGACTCAACTTGTACACTTTTTCTTGCCTCAGTGTAATAACAGCTAGTAGTATTTTCACCAAAGAACTCAAATTAAAATCTGATCTCAGAAAGACAAAAGAATGAAGGCAGTCTTCTTTCAATGAAGGGCTCTCTGTCCATAATTGATACATTGAAGGCACTACTTCAGACATCTGTGAAATTTGAAATTTTAAAAAATCACTCTAAAAATGACTTAATGGGATTTTCTTTCCTTCTAAAGGGCTTTCAGTAAAATCAACATAAACACACATAGACAACAAAAAACCCCAACCTCAATAGTAACAACAGACCTGAACTTTTCAACATATCAATTAAAAGGTAGTACCAAATATTGCAAATTCTAAAGAGATTCATTTTGTATGTGAAAGTAAAGGACAGATATATAAATAAAAGTCCAATTAGGAATAAACGACAGAATTTCATGCGGACCAAGATTTTCAAAGTTAGAGATATAAAAACAAATGTCAGTTTCAGCTCACTTTTTCACTGTTGCAATGTTCCTCTTCTGCAATCCTTTGTTTGTATTCCTTCTGCAAGTCTTCCAGCTGTGCCTGCAACTCTTGAACTTTTGCTGTCATCTCTTCTTCACGAGACTTCAAAATACAGGCAAAAAATTACTTAAGACAATTAATCATATAACTACTCAAAACTTTAACTATGGTGGACATAAAGCAATCAACAAACGTTATATTATACACAAACATTATACTATACACAGAAAGGATATGCTTGATATTTGTGTAAAAGCTAGTTACACCAGACTCCTACAGAATAGACCAAGAAAAAAAATTGGTGCTTAACAAGATTTTGTAGGCCTCCTAAAGATTACATAGTTAGGATAACAGTTACATTTTTTTAAATTCCAAAAAAGTTCTATTTCTCTTTCACACTAAAACAGCTTTTGAGTATAATCCAGTAAGTGCATGAAGGTCATAACCTTCATGGAAGGGGTAGATGACAACACAGAATGAACTCCTATGCTATGGAAATGACAAGGACCTAAATCTTTTCCTCAGCCATCTCACAAAGATGTTACTAAAACAGTTTTAAGCACATTTTCCAAAACAATGACCAACAATTTCCCGTTCTTAAGGGTTTTGAAGGCAGTATTCAGTGTGGAGGAAAGAAGCAGTAACAAGAATGGTAGGGAGGAAATTAACTTTTCCTGTATAGGAGAAAAATACAACTACCTAAATCCTAGGAAGTTAATCCATCTATATGGCAGTTTGCAAAAACAAGTTTATTTAAAAACTGTATCCCCTCTGACCTTTTTGTGACAAGAGTATGTTAGGGACCTTATAAAACAGCACTCCAATTCCTAGTGCATGTCTCCGCTGCTGAACTAAAACTCCAGTTTCACTCGTGCTAACTGTACAGGGCAGTCAGTCAGCTGATGGCTCCAATAATACAGTAGTACCTCAAGTCAAATTAGTACAATTAATTAAGTGATAAAAAGTCCAGAACTGCTGATGGAAATTTTCTTCTATTCAAAAATCTCAGAAGTATCAATTATAATGATACAGAAAATTCTATGGAAAATTCTCTGGAAAAGTCTTTTCTACGACTAGAAAGCTTAATCGTCTTACAGTATGCCATTACTAAAAAAATAATTATTTCCCTCTAAGACCAATTTTTAAGGTGTTCCTTGCACATGACTTAAGAATAAAACATCTTCCCCATACAGCCTCTCAGCCCACATGCATCACAAAAAACAAACAAAACAAATCTATCCACAAAAAATGAAAGGATGCGGTATCTGAGCAATTTTCACAGTCTCAAAGTTTAAAAAATATCCATGCTCAAGGAAAACCTTGCTCAAACAGCATGACCTGCAAACAATGTTAGCTTCTATTCATTCCCATGATTCTTCTACATCCTAAGAAGTGCATCAACAATTAATCGTTGATTAAAAAAAGAATTTTTTTTCTTTTTTTTATAGATGGTGATACTCCCCAGGTTAAAAACTGTAAATATCTGGCATGTTCAGGGATAGTGACTGTTGTTCTTTTGGCTTTTGCAGATGTTTTGATTTTTTTGTCCACCAAGAGTCTAAAATTTTATAATTTGTACACAACTATTTAATTAAATAAATCACAATTGAATGCACTTCATTCTTGGTAAAAATGCAGTTGAAAGGCTGAAAAGAAATTAAACTCAAAATGATGAATGACACTTTTGTAAAAGGGACATACCTGTAAGCAATTATTTGGATAAACCCCTGAAGAGAGATTATTATTTTAAATTGGAAACCACTAGCGATCAAATGGGCTTCCAACATGCTACTGATCTGTATTTACAGTAAGGGCTTATTGTTCTATATAGCACCTGGCAAACTCTGAAAATAAACTACATGCTAGTTCAATTTAATCAGTTATAGACTAAGACTTCAAAAAAGTTGTAATTTCCCAAATCTTAATCAGAAAGCCTATCCTGTACTCTCATGGAAGGCATTTTAACAAAGGAAAGGATACATAACTGAAGTTAGGTATTTTATTGTTAGCTCATAGTTAGGCTTAAAACAAACTAGCTGGAAAACAGCATTCAATTTTTCTCTAATGATATACTTTAGCTGAGGAAAAACCACTTATCTCCCATATTAGAGGCTATGCCAATCTAAAAATTCTTTAATTAGGGAAACTTTCATGAAGCCTTACGTGATGAAATTTTTCATGAAAGGAAACAGCACACAAAGCAAAAGTGGAGCACTTCACAAGTAAATCACATTAAGTTTAACAGATGTAAGGATTCTTGCTTGTCTTCGAGGATAAATACTCAAATCAAGTTGGACAATTTTTAGCATCAACCATGTTTAAAACACAACAGAGAGCAACAAAGTTATATGAGCAAGATTCATTCTTGCAATTGGCTTTGGTTTTGCTTCATCTTCTTACTGTTTGAGACAAACTGCACAACACGAAATTTCTCAAATGCATCATCAGCCAAGTGAAGTATAAGTGGGGTAATAACTGGAAACTTTTGGCTAAATCTGGTGATGCACATGTTCCTATTTCTATCAGAGATGTCAATGAGCATGTTGTACATTCAATTTAACATAAATATTTTTCAACATTTGAGATGTTTGCAATTCTTCTTTCAGGGAAAAAAAACCTCTCTATTTTTTTTTAATTGCCTAAAATAATAGAAATAAAACACTCACAGTATGAAAGATAGGTATTCAGAATTCCTATGTATTCTGTAATTTAAAATATCAAACTACAGTTTATTTCAGTTCCAGGATGTCACTGCCATCATCAATGAGACGCAAAAAAATGACAAATCCTCCAACTGTACATAAGTCAAATTAGCCTAAACCTTCAGAATCATACAATGACTACATCATGCTTGTTTCTGACATTAAGGATGAAAGGAGCAGAAAACACAGAGGAATTACACCTGTGTGACTTGAAATCACATACCTATCTGGGCTTATAAAGCAAAGACCTGAATGGCAACACACTGCACACTGAGGTAAGAGAAATTTAAATCCTCCAGAGATGCAGAATTTAGATCTATGTTACAAAAAACACAACCCTACAAAACAAAACCCACAAACAAACAAAAACCACACACACACACAAAAAAAATCCCAAAACAAAACAAAAAAAACCCAAACAAACAAAAACAAAAAAAAAAAAAAACAAGCACAAAAAACCCCGACCACCAAAACAAAACTCCCACAACCCCTCCATATTTTTTTTGTATCAATAAATTTTTCTAAATTAGGAAACAGAAGGGGATTCTAAATGTAAAACCCTGCTAATGCTATTCATTCTGCTAGAAGATAAAAAATCAGAGTGAACACATCAGCCTGCTTACACGTTTGAAATTCTTAGCATGAAGCACTCAGTAATGTTAGGTACATAGATCTTCTATTACTGCTGACTCTATTCATGGAACAGTTTTTATTACACTATTTGTGCAAAGTGGACCAAGATTAACAAAGTTAAAGCCTGCATTCCAATATGATGCACAGTCTAGTGCTGAAAACCATTTAATCTTTTCAACACATACAGGCAGGACTGGGACAATTTACTTGGCTAAAACAGGAGGCCTCCTTGGTGAAGTAGCCTTAAACTAAAATTGGCTGGTAACTTCTGGTTGAATGTTACTAGAGAAAAATTATATCTATCTGCAAATATAATGCAGAAAAACTGTTCATTACAAGCAAAAGAAAGAAATATTTACTAGCATAAAAGCTATGCAAACACACTGCACCCTGCATGGAACAGAACCTTACTTTAATGACTATGACACCTATCTCAGCAGGACATCAGAGGAAGGAGACAGAAAGTGAGACTGCCCATAAACACTGTATTTAAATCCTTATTAAAAACCAAACAAAAAACCAAAAAAGCTTAAAAAACAAAAAACAAAAGCTTAAATGTCACTCAGTTTTCTCATTCCAGTCTGGCACACAAACTGCTCAAAGATGTAAGGACTTAGCCATCTAATTTCTATTGAATGATCAGAGTTAGGGCTTAATTTCTGATGTTCTTTCATGCCCATAAACTACAGAAACAAATGTCTTAATTGCAAGCTAGGTCACCAGAGGCATCAAGTGAAATTCAAGCGGTAAGACCTTTACTAGAAAGAACTAGTTTTCTGTCTAGATATGCAATCACAAAGGAGTTATTTTGAAATTAGGTAGTCATATCACTTTTGAAAAAGGTACCTCAAGGATTTCTTCATATTTTTTCACAGTTCTTTTTAGATCATCATCTTTTTCAACTATTATTTTTTGCAGCTGTGTTGTCTCTATGTGATGATTTTCTATCAATTCATTTTCCACCTCCTGGGCTTTACCTGAGAAAAAAAAAGTTAGGCAGTATTAAAAAAAGCGCTTTTTTTTTTTTTTAAATAAGTCATAACAGTATTTAGAAAATGCTTTAAAGTAACTATAAGGAAAACTCGCCAGGAAAAATAATTTTTTTCACACTATCAGTTACTATTATGTCCCTTGATCCTTAACATGTACAAAATTTGTTTTCTGCAGTTTGATACCTGGGGCAATTTTTTCTACCTGGTGCTGCTTTTAGTTTCTAGAAGATGACAAGCAATATTTGTCAACTAATTTTATCTCTTATTCTATCTAGAGACGTGATTGAAACTTTTTCAAAATACAAAATATACTGTACTCTAGTTATAACCACATTGTGTTAGAATCAGACATCATACCCAGATGGTACCTGTTAGTGGTTAGAGAATGAAGTCTGCAAGATGCAGCTAAGAAAACATAATTCTGTTTCTCAGATGGACCTAATTTTCTCTAAAAGGCACTCTCCAGGTGCCATGTATTCAAAAATGGAATGTTAAAGCTAGTACTACTGGAGACAAAGTAGCATTGCAATGGAAACTTACCAATGCACTTTCATCTTAAAAATTTTACTCTCATTTTCTTTTCTATGTATGCCAGAAAGATAGGTACCTATCGCTATCATGGGTAACTCTTGCCATGGCAGATATAAAGAGTGCTAGATCAAAGATCCATCCTCCAGAACAGCTACATATGCATTTTTCTAATTGTACTACAATACGAATATTTAAGTTATTTCCTGAGCAAGAGAAGTTCTTTCCCTAAGTTCTCCAGACATTCATAAAACACATGTTGTGTTTATCACAGTTACAGGTAAAATCACTCCCCCAAAACAACAATGACTGAAGATTCAGTTCTCTATTTTACTGATTATGGTTATATTAATATTTCACTTACTGATTGTCTCTTTTACTGCTGTTTCCAATTCTCTCTCTTTTTGAGCCAGCTGAGTGTTGAACTCTCTTATTAACTGCTTTAAGGTGGAGTTGTGCTTTAACTCAATGTCTTCATGTTCACATCTGTAAAAAAATGTCAAAACATACAGCAAGGAAATACAATGTTTAAAGAGTGTGTGAAAACACAAGGCAAGACTAGAGATATGAGAATTTCTTCAAAACTATTTTAGAATGGGATGGTTTTGAATTATATAATCTCAATTATTATTAATTCAAATTAATTCAGGGAAGTTTTTTCTTTCTCTCCTATCTAATTCACCTGGTAGGCATAGGTGTTTCATTTAAAAACAGAAATTGAACCCTTTCAAAGATATGGAGTTTTTGCTGAGGAAGTTGAAGAACTGGAAGAATATGCCATAAAAAGAACTTCTAGGCAATTTTTAGAATTGCTTGAGAAATTAAGATTGAACAGCACACCACATTTTGTGCAAAACATATGAACAATTATTGATATCATCTGAACATGAAACTCTCAGTACTAAGTTTTAATAAATTTGTTTCTTGTTTGAGAAAAATCAAATTTTATTACATAATTCAGCAATGTTGACAATTAACATCACTGAAACAAATCAGAATGATATTACTCTGATAAACATCAAAACCCTTTTGTTTCTCTAAGTCTATTTAGAACAATCAAAGAAAAATATCAGTTATTATTTCCTTGTTACAAACTGAGTTTTAGAAAAGTATTCTTGAGGTTTTAGCGGACAGAGATAAAATAAAGAAATGGTAACACGAACAAGAACAAAGAATTTACCTGATCTTCTGCTCCATTTCCTCTAAGGACTCCTTCTTTACTATGTCAAGCTCTTGCTGATGTTCCTTTCGCAGCGTACGTATGTCTTTTTGAAGATGATTCACCTCTTTGCGTAGTTTCTGTTTCTCTCCTTCAGTCTCTTCCAGTTTAGTCTGTAAGTCCTTCTGCTGGTTCTGCAAATCAACTAGTAACTTCTGCAGCTCCAAAACAGATCTGGCCTTTTCTTCAGCATTTTCCTCAAAAGCTTTAAGACTGTCATTTCTTTCACCCAACTGTTGCTGTAGACATTTTAGCTTTTCTTCATATCTTAAACTCGCATCTTCCATCTCAATCTTATGCACTTCACTTTTCTTCACCATATTATTTTCTAACTCTTTTATCTTCTGTTCTAAAGACTGACTGACTGCCTCCTTTTCCTGCATTTTTTTCTGTAAATCTCCAATTATATTCTCCATATCAAGATATTTTTGTTCTTTAACTTTCAATTCTTCCTTACTGTTTGCTAAAACACCACCACAACAAGCATGCTCATCCGCTAACAATGAATATTTTTTTGTTTGCTCCTCAAGTTCTTTCCTGAGACTTCTGGTCCTAACCTGCTCTTCCTCGTGGCTCTTCTCAACACATTCTAGTTTTTTAAGGAGTTCTTTCTGTTTGTTTTGCAGTTCTAGATGACAGTCATTACTCTCTCGTTGCTCCTTCTCATACTTCTGTAATAACGCATCTTTCTCAGTTAAGTCCTTCTCCAACATGTGCATCTTCTCTTTGTATGTCTGCTGGACACTCTCAAGTAAGGTATTTTTTTCTTGTTCTACAGCAGCTTTTACACTCTCTACTTTTTCCAGCATCTCCTTCTCTAATTCTGTGGAATCTCTTGTTGACTTAATTTTTTCTTCTAATGACTCAATTTTGGCTTCTTTCTCCTGTAACTTCTGCTCCAACTTTCTTAATTGATCCTCCTTATCTTGCTTATATTGCTGTTCCTTTTCTTCCATCTGAGACAGTAATTGCTTTCTAATAGAACCTATTTTTTGCTCTGCCTTCTTTTTCAGATCAGCCAGCTTAGTGCTGTTCTCTGCATTCAGTCTCTCTTCTAATTCTTTCAGTTCTTCCTCTTTCCTTTTAAGTATCACTGACTTCATTTGATCAAATTCCTTCTCCTTTGCTTCAAAATCAGCTTTCAGTGAACCTATTTGCTTCTCAAGATTAAGCACTTTTTCTTCAGCCTTCTTAAATCTATTTTCTTTTTCAAAAGCCACCTTCTCTGCCTGATGGAGTTGCCAAGCTATTTCTTTTTTCTCTGTGTTTTTTTGTTCATTACACTTTTTAAGTTCCTCCACCAAGGAATCATTTTCTAAAGCTTTCTGAGCAATGTCTTTTTCTAGTTCAGCAATTTTTGCTGCTTGTTTTTTTAACTTTGAGGTTAACTGACTTTCTTCCTTTTCCCTCCTGTTTTGCTTTTGTTCCAATTCACTTTTTAAACTATCAAGATTCTTGCTTTGTTTAGCCAGCTGTTCCTTCAGTTTATTTAGCTCTTCATCTTTTTTACTGGCTTCAGCATTGCTTAATTCAAGTTTGCTCTGCAAATCTTTGATGGTATCATGGTTTTGTGTAAACCTGGTTTGCGCTTTCATCTTCCACTCTGACAGCTGCGCTGTGCAATGATCTATCTGATCAAGAGCTGATGCTTTTTCTTGACTCAGCATCTCAATTCTGGATGATAACTCTTCTACTTGGTTTAACAACTGCAACCGATCCTCTTGATGTTGTTTGCTTAACAAAGATATGGCTGCTTCCTTCTCTGTTAAACTTACTGTGCTTTCAAGTCTAACATTAAGGTCAGTAACTGTTTTGTTGAGAGCAGACACTTCAGATTGTTTTTCCTGGAGCTCTTCCCTCATTGATGTGACAGCATTGATATTTTCAGATAACTCTTTCCTCAGCTGTGTTATGCAAGTTTCTTTCTCTGATGCTGCTTGTTGCTGATGTCCTCCCTCTTTCTGCAATTGTTCTTTTTCTTTCATGAGTCCTTCAATATCAGCTCTCATGGACATAATTAAATTGTCCTTCTCCTGCAGCTCTTGCATTGACTTTTGCAAAGAAGTAGTAGCAGCAGAATGATGCTCAGTTATTTCTCTAAGCTGAGCTTCTATTTCAGTTATCCTATTTGTTTTGATTAATATTGCTTCTTTAACTTTCGCAGTTTGGCGCTCACAGTCTGCAATTTTATTTATTACTATGCCAACTTTTTCACTACATTTTTCAATTAATTCATTGCCTTTAGTTTGCAACAAAGCTTCAGCACTCTTCCAAGCATCCAACTGGGCTGCAAGTTCTCCTGACAACCTTTTAAACTCTGTCTCTTTTAGCCGAATTGCCTCTATTTTTTTCTCGTAATTTTCATGATCTTTATACTGAGAAGACTGCACAGTCTGGAGTTTCTCTTCAAGGGTTCTCAGTTTATCAGCCAGCTCAGAAATTGTGGCTTTGTCCTTCTCTTCAACTGCTTTCTGTTTACTGAGCTGTTCCTGAAGTCCTGTCTGCTGTTTCAGGGACTGTTTAAGATCACTTTCCAATTTTTTCAACT
Organism: Poecile atricapillus; assembly: GCF_030490865.1. NCBI lineage: Eukaryota > Metazoa > Chordata > Aves > Passeriformes > Paridae > Poecile > Poecile atricapillus. The sequence continues at coordinate 55,064,085 of NC_081250.1, read as the reverse complement.
GTGTTTTCAGGTCACTTTCCTTATCTGACAAATCATTCACCTTAGCCACTGACTGGCTTAGCTGTTCTTGCAATTCCTTCAGGCACTCTTCCCTTTTCACTTGCTCTTCCTTCAGTTGGGTTATTTCTGTTCTGGAGTCCTCCTTTTCAGCACTGAAGATGAAAAGCTTCTGTTTCAGGTCTCCAACTTCCTTCTCTTTCTCTTGCATTTTCATATCATGTTCTTCCTTGAGCTCTTCAATCTGCTGACTAAGTTTCTTTTCCCAGCTTTGGTTTACTTCTTCCAATTTCCTCCTGTGGTCCTCAGCGAGACTGTCTAGTTGCTCTTTTTGATTAGATTCCAGCTTTGACACTGCATCATTGATTCCAGATGAGCTAGCATGTGCCATTTCCAAAATTTTAGTATTGAATTCACTCTCTTTCTGACTGAATTCTAACTGCTTGTTTTCAAGCTCTTTTTTAAGTTTAGCTTCCTGCTCAGCAAGTTTATTTTTGAAAGTCTCCTGCATATCTTTTGATTTCTGTTTCATTTTCTCTAGTTTCTTCTCCTGACATTTCAGTTTACTTTCATACTCTCCTTGTAAAGCAGTAGTTCTCTCCTCTGCAGCTAGCAATTTCTGTTTAAGCTCTTCCACTTCCTTGTTCTGTAACTTCTTTATGTTCTCCATTTCATTTTCCTTCTCAGTCAGACTTCTCTTCATCTCATCAGCCTTTCTTTGTAAGTCCTTCAGTTGACATTCATACTGCTGTGTTAGAGTAGTTACTTTCTGTGTATTTTCACTGCTTTGCTCCTCTAGTTTTGGAGACATTTGGACAAGTTCAGCTTCAGATCTTTCTGCAGATTCCTTCATTTTCTGTTCATGTGCTTTTAATTCTTCCAAATGTCTGTCTTTCTCCTCCAGTGACTGTTTGAGCTTGTTGAGTTCCTCTTTGAGTACCTTCTCAACACCTTGAATAGACACTTCATGCTCTTTTAACATTGTTTCAATCACTTCATTGTGCTGTTTCCTCTCTTCTTCCAACTTTCCTTCCATCTCTTGCTTTGCTTCATACATTTTATTATTTAATTCTGAAAGCTCTTGTTCTAAACCATGACGTCTTTTTAGTGCTTCTGATAGCTCAGAAGATAGTGCTTCTAATTCTGTTTGTTTCACGTCAAGCTTTTCTAACGTTTTTTCATTCATCTCTTCTATGTGTGCACGGAAAATTGTTTCTTTCTCTTTCAAAATGGTTTCTATCTCTTCTTGATGTTTCTCTCTTATTTTTTCTATTTCAGTTATTTGTTGTTGCTTTAAAATTTCAAGTTTTTCTGTCCAAAGCTTTTCTTGCTGCTGTTTCACGTTCTCCAGTTCTTTATTGTGTTTTTCAACCATATCATTGATTTCCTTACTGTGCTGGTATTTTTCAGACTCTACGAGAGTATTTAATTCCTCTGACTGCTTTCTGTCATCTTGCAAATACTTTGTAAGAGAACTTTCCAGTTCAAGAATCCTCTGTTAGAATACAGTTTTAAAAGAATATGAATATTCAAAAGGTAACAATTTGATTAAATTTTTTTGAATCTTACCAGGTTCACATAACTACAGGTCACTTATTCCATTCTTTTTAGTGAATGTCAACGTTTTCTGTAAGCCTTTCATTCATCTGATTTGTTCTCATTTTTGTTTCCATTATGGAGAGTTAGTTAATAAAAAATTTTCTATTTCATTGCAGTGAAAATAAACACAAAAACTTGAAAAGAATGTAACTAATTTAAATAAAGTTAAGTAATGAGATATTTATGAGAAATATGTTGCATTTTCTTCCTAAACTAAAATACCAACATATAGGATGAAAAATATAGGGAATTTACAACAGTATTATGGAGTTTTGTACCTGCCTACTGATTTATCATAATTCTACCTCCAATGGAAATGCTGCTGTAAAGCTTCAATGCTTCTATAGACAAAACTTCCATAATATCTGGGAGTAATAGAATAATGTACAAACTTGCATTAGCAGATAATACAGTCTTACTCATTACATAAAGCAAAGGACACGTCAAAAATTTAAGCAAGTCTTTTTGCTTACTGTGGTGGTGCATTCCCTCCCTACTTTTCAGGCTACACTGATATCTGAGAAATGCTCGTTATGCTTCAACCTTGAAAAAACAGCACCTGAACTCACCTCTTCCCAAGCTTATCAGAAACCCTATCTATTCCCAGGAACTGCTGCTGTCTAACGAGCTTGGGTTTTCCTTACAAACAGCACTGGAAACTACTTTTCTTGCCTGAATGGCATAACATCCCTGTTCTCCCACTTTCAAAGAAAGTGCCAACACAAACTGTGGCCAGGATGGAACATTGTTACGACTAAACTCCTGTAAGCAGCAGTCCATAATGGGGCCCTTTGAGCTCTCCTGGACCACAGCAGGCTGCAACCAGCAATCTCCCTCTGAGTGGGACACCTGTCAGAACTAGCAAACTCTCAAGATTCTCAGATTCAAGATACTTGGAGGATTGACAAAAAATGACAAATACTGGGCCAACATCCTCACTCCTTGAGGCTCAACCCTTCACTCATTGGGGAGATGTAAAGGCATCCAAGGTGAGTATTTCACTTACCTTTGAGGGGAATTTTTCACAGACACGTCGCTTGCACTAACTCTAAGTCTGTGTGCATACACATATGCTGTATGAACATATGCTATAGCAAAGCTAGGAGAAATGCTGACTGCTTAGATTTTTAAGCACCTTAGGAATCTATGTAAGTTAGACCTGCAGTAAGGTTAAGCCAGTAATTTATAAGCTAAGTGGAATGCTGCTAAGTGTTTTCTTTGCTAAATTGATAATTTTAATTTATAGGTTAGGTTGAATGCTGTCAAATATTATTCCTCCGCTAAATTGTTAAGATAACGTTGTAAGTTGAGTTAGGTATAAGTTAAGTGTTATTCCCTTGTTAAATTGTTAAGTTTAAGGTATAATTTAAGTTAAAGTACTCTCATGTTTAAGTGCTGTTAAAACTTTCCAGCTGTATTCCTTTTCATCTCTGCTCTCACTGTCCTTATCACACACACCTGAACCCACCCACCCACCCACCCACACCCTAGATATTTCTCAGTTTTCTGCTTGATTGCCTGGATTTTCTTTGGCTATGTTGTATCTTGTTTTTCCTTAGTGTACTTTAACTGTCTTGTAAGTAGTAGAGCGAATCTTGCTAATGAACTTCGTTGTGCTGTCACTTAATATTAAATCTGGTTTTTAGAGATACCCTTGCTGCTGATTTTTTTAAGTGATCTCAAACACTTGTTTGTAACACTTACTAAAGTACCCTTAAAAGCATTTATAAGGTAGCAGTACCCAGAAATTAAACAGCCTGTAATTTAACTCCTCTTTGTAACATACCTAAAAATTAAGTAGATTGATACAAATTCATACCCCACACCATGGTGAAAAGTGAATGTATTTCTATATTTTGCCACCTAATTTTATATAAAACTAGGGGCTGCAGAATAGCATGCCATTATATTAAACTTTTGTCACTTTAATCCCACAAAACCCAATCACAACAAATCCCCATTTGTAAACTTGTCACAGTAAACACATACTTGCAAATGCTTAGTCTTTTGGAATCTTTACTCACAGTTCTACAAGTCTCTACTTCTTGACGCATCTTCTCAACTTTCTTGTCACACTCAGACTGTATGGCTTTCTTCTGCAGCTCTAATTCTTCTAAGGCTAGGGATTCTTGCTGCTCTCGCTCTTGAAGGGCTTTTAAGCACTCACTCTGATTTTTTTCCTGCATGAAGAAGTACAATTAAACAATAAATTATAAATATAGTCATCACACCTTCAAGAACATTATGATAGGATATTTTCAAATCAGTTAACAGGAGTCATACACTAATCACCTTTATTTTCTACACAAAAACACATGGAGTTTGTATTTCATCTGTGAAAACATAACTAATAATTCACTTCCTTTTTTTTTCTTGGAAACCATTTGTCTTTGCATGAAAAACAATGCAATCAAAGCCTTCAATTTCGATTTGTTTAGCACTATTAATTGAGAATAAAAAATAACATCTGAGAGGAATGAAGCTGTTCTCACTTGCTTTCACTGCTAATATATTTTTAAGCTTCTATTTCTTACAATTAAGGAAGCAATCTGTGAAACAGGTAGAAAAATATATTCAGGACAGGGCTGTCGAAGTCTCTCAGTCCTAGTCACTATCTGTCATGGAGAGGCACAAAAACCAATCCACTATTTGTAACAGATATATATATAGATGATATATATGCATATATGTTACATATATATATCAACTATTTAGGCAATATTACATTATTATCCACAGTGGATTACAGTTCATGAAAAAGTGCAAAGAATACCAAAATTTTTCCCAGTTTGATCTCGAAGAAAATGCTTTTTTCTGATGTCGAACACTAGGACTAGTTAACCCTGTTCACATAACACAGTTCAACCAGACATAACTATACAAACACTTTCAAACAGCCTCATTTTTTGTACTTTTACTCTAGTTGCTGGAGCTGATTGCTAATGATCCATAGGAAGATGTTAAAAAAACAAGTCTAAAAATAATGAAAAAAAAAAAGAAATAGTTTCTATAAGACAAAGCTGATATGGACCACTAATAGTGGTAAGCTATCATCATTCAGTCTGGATCATTGCAGCTGCTTTATTTTCATAATGCTGAAGTCTCTGAGCTATTTGACTTTTGGAGAGCACTCCTATCTTTGAGCATAGAAGGACTCTCACTGTGGAACAGTGGCAACCCAACACTTCTAGTCCCAACTCACATTTAGAGAAATGTTTTTCTCTGTATTTTAGGTTTACTTACAAGAGCTGCCTTCATCTTCTCCTGGAGTACCTTTTCTTGAGCCTGCAATCTCTCATTTAGCTCCTGATCTTTGGTAGCCAGTTCTCTTTTATGGATTTTTTCTAGTTCAGCAACTCGTTCCTCTGAAGACTTCTGTGAATCAAAGTAAAAAAAAAAAAACTCATTTCAAAACATTAACTAACAAAACACTTTCTATTTTTTCTTAATAAGTGTTGCCGCTGACGATAAATAGATCACATGGACACAGGTCGAGGTGTGCTGAGAGAAAGTTTATTTTTCCCCCCAGGATTTATAGGCTTCTGACCACAGCCAGGGATTGGATGGTCAGGGTAACACTTTCCCACTGCACTGGCCATGAGAGATGCCCATCACAAGAGTGTAACAGAAAGAATGTACACATATCTATGTTTACAGTTACTGTCCTGGGAAAGTCTTTAGAAAACCATGTCAGCAAGCTCAGAAGCTGAGTTTTCAGGGCGACAAATAAGGAAGTAGTGCAACAGACAGAAGAAACCAGAACCATCTATTTCCTCCCTTTGAATAAGTTATGAGCACTTGGAGTGCTTAATATTAAGCCCTAACAGTTCTTATTTTGAAGCCTGAAGTTATCCATCTTCCTTCTCAAGTTTTTCATAGTTGTACTAAAGGAAACACCATATTTTCTAAAGACTCTTCTTCCAAGGCAATTGTAGTGTATTCAGATAAAACGTGATAATACACTGGAAAAGGAACTTTTTTATAGCTTTCCCAGTATTCTTATCTCATAAGCCAGAGAAGTCAAGTGGTGATACTCTATGTAGACAGTTACCTATGACCTACATTCATGCTTCATTTAATAAGGTAAAGCGCGTCAGTCGTCCTCTTAAAGCACCAGTGTATTCTCTTAGAAAAATTGATATTATTATGAATGTCAACACAAGAACTGTAACTCAAGGGTGTTCAAATTTACAGCTTTGCAAGGCATGTGAAGTACTCCAGCAATTTGTACCTAAATTCACCAGAGGAAGCAAATTATAGAAACTTTTAACTGGCAAATAATATGGCAACAAGTTCTTAAACACATGTACATTTGTACATGTAAATATTTACACATACTCAGCTAGGATAATGATTAAAAGCTAAAAGTGATTAAAACCCAAGATCCTGGTGGAGATGTGTGAGCTTCCTGCCATTAATCTCTTTTTCTTGTCCCTGTTTAATGTCTCAAGTGTACTTTTAATAAATAATTTAATTAAATACTGTAAAGCAAAGAGTAATACTATTTATCATTAATTAACTGATTTAAATTGCTGAAGCAAAAAAATCTATGAGGAGCTTTCTCTTTTTCATTAAGTAAATCTTTAAATCACAGAAAATAATTTTTATAGGTTTTCTTAATTAGCAAAAGCTTTATAACAGAGTTCTGCCATACTGATGTATTTCACAACAGTGGCTTAACTGCAATAAGGTTTTTACCTTCATAATCTCAACCACCTCTTGTTTCACTCTGGTTAATTCCCGCTGAAGATTTACTCTCTCTTCTTCACTTGCCTTTTCTACTGCTTTAATTTTTTCATCCATTTCTGTCTGCAGTTTTTTCCGAGCTTCCTCTGTCTTTTGGGCAATACTTAGAGCCTTCTCAAGCTCTTCAAAAGCTGCCAAGAAAAAATGTACATGATAAGTGAGAAATAACTATATATTTTGATAGAAGAATTTCACAAAAAGAGAAAAATGAACTTAGGAATTCATCAAGAATTCACATGTTCATTTTCTAGAAAGGAAAGAGAACTGACAAATAGATGTGAATTTCTTCCGATACATCCTGTAGCTTCTATTTATTTGCCTAAAATCACTATAATATGCATAAACAATATTAATGAATGAACTATAACACTGCTCCCTATACCTGCTGAGTAAACTTTGAAGAAGTGGAAAATAGCTGCACAAAGGAAGGTAATTCACACTAAAACAAGCAGACAGAAACAAAACAAGAGTGACTACTATACAAGTCAGTTATTAGTGGGTCATGCAGAGTTTCTCCTGAACAGAACACTGATGTATAATACCAGGCACTTCACATACCTCAGAGTAACTCCTAAACTCTAAAACCTAGAGAATCATTTCTTTAAATTGTGTTTCATAGAGTCCACAGAGATGACTTTGATAATTTCATTATCTCACTATTTACATTTAATGTCCACTTCTACCAGTGTAGTAGCCGAGTGTTAAGAAGACTGTCTGGCACTTCTAACTTCAGAAATAAAATTTAAAAATAACAAAAATTTAAAAGTTAAGATTTGCCCCCAAATAATTTGAATGGCTATAAGTTGTTTCAAAAGAAGATTCAAGCTGCAGTACTGAAATTTATTTACTGTTGCACAGGATACACAAATCCACTGAAACACATTTTAATTTACAAAACAGAAGCAATAATTCCATAGCTTCATCTCATGCTAAGGAGAAGTATTCTAACATGCTTTATTCACTTCACAGATAGTAATTTAGATATAAAAAGAAAGCAAGTAAGTTCCAGTACTGTGAGCTTGTTTTTTTATTCAATACCCCTAAAACTCACAACAACTGATGCCAGAATCTATACAGAATTACACAAGACTAGAGTTCAATCATTATTAGGGAAATCTCTTTTCCTGAATGGATCATGAATGTGGAAAACCCCTGCCACATCTTAGAAAAATTCAGTCTCAGAACACTGTTCTATATATGTTATGTTTGCACAGCAGAATTAGGGCAAAACACCTCTGTAAAATTCAAAATCACAATACCAATATCAAGACTGCAACTTATCAGAGCAAACCCCCTAAAAGTATATTATTCTATTTTACCCTGGACTATTTGGACTCTATTTTGCAAGGAAACAGAAAAAAAAATAATTTTTTGAAGTGCTATTTGGCATGCTAAGCTTTCTTCCAATAAATTCTGCCCCCAAAAGAAAATTATAATAGACTCACATATCTCTAGGTTTTTTTATTCACCATTAGTTAGTAGGCATTCACAGCAGTTATTGCAATCTTTGCTTTTTTGAAATTATCTTTAATAACATTCTGGCATGTGTTTGAGAAGTGAGCAATAATTTCCATTCCACAGCTTTTGATAACATTGATAACTCAAGATTTTAAACACAGTCTATACTTTTGATGCAGTGCTGCAAATACATTTTCAAGTAACTTAATTTCATAAAACAGGATTCACCCAAATTCTGACCTTTTACAGAATTTTCTTCAGTTTTTTTGAGGAAGCCTTTTTCTGACTACTCACAGCAACAGTCACATTTTAAGGCAGAATGAGGCTGTTATTGATTCAGGCAATACCAAAGCAGAACAATGTATCCACTCCTGGTTCTGCTTAAATGCTAAAACTATTACAAAAAATTAAGATCACTAGATATTATTTCAAGCAGGAAAACAGTCTAAAATGTAATACAACCATGCACAAGGCTTATAGCTCCTTATTTTGCACAGATCTTCACAACCCTATCAAGGCATTTGACATCTGCATTCTGCAGGACTCAAGTTCTCCCCCCCTGTCACACCAGGCACAAGTTGATTATGAATACAGCCTGCAGAACTGTGTTTGGAGAATGGTAATGACTTCCCTGATGCTCATCTCAGTCCTAACAAAAGCAGGCCAAGCAAAACTGGTGAAGTTCTTCAGTATTACAGCATCACCTTCTTTCAAAACCAAACAAAAAACCAACCAAACAAAAATTTTTAAAAAACCAAACAAACTAAAAAACCCCACAAAAACAAAACCAACCCCACCCTATGGACCTTTGCACAGTATAGCTTGAAACTAAAGCCTGCAAGTAGAACATTAAGTTATTTCACTTTTCCACATACATTTTCTGATTCTTGTTCTGAGCATCATGCACATTGTTTTCATTTGAGAAACCTGTTACTTCTGCAAAAGGAATACAATGGAGAATACATTTGCCATAGCCCACGGATCAGCCAAAGAGAAGATCCAGGTTCACAACAGGATTGACTACTGATATGGAATTGCTGAGCAACATGCAGTACAAAAGCTGCATCACCATAATCACAAGCAGGATGCTAACACAAAAACTAGACAAAAGCTGATGGTTAAAAAGCCAAGAGGCTATGAAAGCACATAGAAGCAATATTTCACAGAAACACAGTTAGCTCTCTAAAAGTTAAATTATATGCATCTCAGGCACATTTAGCCCTTCAGGAAAACAGAATATTTTCATTCAAAGTAGTTTAGTGTAGCTGGACACAACCAAGTTTCAAACCAGCAGAGGGCTAAACTATCATCAAGCAGACAGAATCACTGTTACTTTTAATCTGTGAGAGATTTTAATTCTACAATGTATCAAAACATGAAATAAAGTCCATGTTTTTATTCAAATATACCTACTCTGAATGCATAGAGTAAAGGCACTGCCTCTGCATTCTTCTCCAGCCTGCAGAACTTTGTTCAGGGAAGATCTTTCAACCAAGTATTGGTTGAATGAAGTCTCACAAAGGCACATTAGGAAATCAGAAATAGAAACAAGCACACCAACAGAGTCTCAGGTGAGTCCTGCAAAACCTCATCCATGCGACAAAGCCAGACAAAACTTTCCCGTGCAGTATGTAAATCACAAAAAAATGAGTCTGAGCACAGTTTAAGGAGTGCAAGGTTTGCAAATCCTTTTTTTATAAAACGTGCTGAAGAGTTGACTGCTTTACCTAGGCCACTCCAAAATACCAATCTCAGTTCCCTTCGCCTTGCCCCTCCCACCCAGAGGAACACCCAGGTGCGCTGCAATGCCGTCTCGTTTCCTCTGCTGGCACCGCACACCTTTTCTCTTTGCCAGCAGTGCCTCCTAGTGCCAAGAATTGTGAAGGAAGCAAGCCAGCTTTGTAAAGCAGCCGGCAAAAAAGGGGTTACAGGTGCAATTTCTGAGTGCTGAGAGCAGGCATCATGTCCAAATTTTGAAAAAAGGTTGAAATCATTCTTGTAGCTTTGTGCATCTAGGCGGGATTTTAAATGTACAGTCCACACCTTTTTTTTTTTTCACTGAAGAAAGGTGCTAAGGATATGTTAACTAAGCTTGCAAAATAAATGCTGCCTACAAATAGGATTTGCTTTCTGAAGACTTTGTTTGCTCACAGAATATAAATAAGTCAGTAATCTGCATCCTGAGAAGTCATAAAGTACTTATGCTAGGTAATCTCAGGGTAAACAAACTTAATTTACCTGGAAATTTACAAATACTTAAAAGATCTCTGTTGAAGTAAAAAAAAAAATGTGTTGCAGTTACCTCAAGTAGAAGTGCCTGAGAAGCACAGGATTTACTTTTTAGAACACAGTTCAAGCACCCAATGTGTGATGTAAAAAAAACAGAGCCCTTACCCCAGTCCTGTTCATACAAGGCTTGGGAAAGGCACCATGAGTCACTTATTGGCATGTGTGGATGCACAAAAACAAGATGCTCTGTGAGATTTCAACATAATGTACCTCTAACTACAAAAAAAAAAGTACTTCAACTGGGGAGACCAAGTTACAATTCACACAACACAACAAAAAACAAGCATACATATCTTTTCACTATTTCATTACACAAAAATGCATTCACAATAAATCAAACACTGGAGCAATTCACTAGAGTCCTGATTTACAAAGAAAAATGCCAGAGATGTAACAATAGGCAAGCTGACAGAAAACTACACCACTTTTTAGTCACCACGCAGCACTACAAAAGTAAATTTCAAGTGTATTGTCCTTGTCCTTATTTTACTATAAAGTAAATTAAATCAACATTTCTACTTCATTCCATGAATTTAGCTTCTCACTAAACCATGATACAGAAAAAGATGTCTAGAACTGAACAGTCTAGATGCAGTTCTGTGCCATGTGGTTTATGATGACCCCAGTAGAACAGGGAGGCTGGACCAGAAGACACACTGTGGTCCATTCCAACCTTACCCATTCTGTGGCTCTGTGAAAGTCACATCACATTAACTATCCAAACACCAGAACTTGAAATGTTAACCTCAAATACATGAAATTGCCCAATTCATAAAACCATTACAACTCCAAGGTTGCAACCTAAAAAGCAATTTCAGGCTCTCCTGGTATGCAAAGCAGTTTTCTCAAATTTAGTTGAACATTGTACATTGAACTAAATTGTAGATTGTAGATTACAACTAACATTGTAGATTACAATATTTTTGGAACATATTAAGCCAAGGATGTAGCAAAATCTAATAAACATCACCTTACAATCTGTCTTAAAAGCAGTGTTAACTAATTTTCCAAGGGTTACAACACATATATGCATGCTTAAAAGATAATAAATAAATGCACTCAAAGGTAAAGTTGATACTTATGCACTGTAAAATCAACCAAAGTACTTAAAATTTTTTATTTAAAAAAGAGCACATTTAACACACAAATCTTCACCTAGGAAAGTAGTGTACTCAGCACAACATTCATTCAAACTAAATTACTTCTCATTACAACGGAAAGTTTTCAATTTGTCTGTAGGATCATCTCTAACCTGATTTCAGCTTCTGGCCAGGCAAACTTGAAGAAATTACTGTATTAATAAATGTGTGTAGATAGTACATTAATAATTCAGAATTGTTTCTCCTGCCCCAAAAAACACTATTGCAAACAACTATGACAATAACTTCATATCTACAGAAGTATTAAAAGGTTCTTCACCTTCTTTTTTTAATCATGAAGAGCTTCCTAGTCTCCCAATACCAAACAAAATACAACTTTAGCATGACTGACAGACTTCTGAAATATGAATTTCCAGAACTAAAAAGAAACATGCAACCTTGAAGTGATAGGAGAAGAAGGCATCTAATCAAAATGTTTGTTATCTTCACAAGACGGATGCTCTAGCTGCTTTTCCGCATCACAACAGAATGATCTATCCAAATTAATCTTTAAAATTGAAAGTTCTAATCTAAATCTATATAGACTTAAAATAAACCACTATGACCTGTATTGTTTGAACTTGTCATTGCTTTTTAGAGAAAGAAAACATGTAGAATATTTTATTCAAAGTAATACCTGAGCTTCTGCCAAAAGAGTGAGCCTCTTTACATGCCCATGAGAACAAATTATTCTAAAAGAATTCTGATGTAGTACAAAACATTTTCACTGCTTAAAAAAGAATGGTTTAACTTCATTTCACGCAAAAGGAGAACTCCAAGGGCACATAATGTTACCTAATTTCCATAAAAGGCAAACTATATCATGTAACAGTTACATGAATGTTCCTCTGCTACAAGCCTGAAGCAAAGGAATTGTCACTGCTGTTTCACCTAAATCAGAAATGCTTCCATTAAAATAACTGAAAGAAATGCTTACTATGGTTCTAACATTTTTACTTCTCCACAAACTCTTACACACGCCCACTACGTTTTCTATGTGAACTCCTCGTGGCATTATAATGATGATTTATAGGTAGTTTCAAGTTTCTTTTCTTAAGTTACACCAGAAGAAGACTCCATCAATCTTTTCTCCTATAAACAGGGAATTACAGTTGCCTTTCAGAAGTTTCCTTCCTAAATTCAGTTTTATTGGTAATAGACAAATCAGTCAAAAGCTGCTGCCCAGAAGTCAAGTTAGTCATGATGGCAGCACAGGTGATGTGTAGAGCAATAGAAAAAAGAGCATCTCTTAATATCCAATCCAAACAGCAACTGTTGAAAAATGCCACACTGAAGCTTTCTGATGCACAAATGTGAAAGCAAATAATCTATGTATATTCTTACCAGCTCTTTCAGATTTTTCTTTCTGTTCTTTTAATTCCTCGCCTTTTGTAGTAATTTGTTTGATTCGAGCACGCAGTTGGGCTATCTCCTCCTCCTTCATTTCCAATGTTTCATGCATTTGCCGCTTTGTCTCCGCAATTACCATGCCCTATGGAAAAGGCCCTTGTGATAAAAAGCTAGCAAATAAATAAGACATATACCTGAAACAATTTCAAGCCAGGGCACAATCCTTGTCAGGAATAAACTGTAGCCTGTTATTATGAGACCAGAGATCATGGGATCTTTCTATGTCAGAAAACAGAAAATGCTAAAAAAAAGAAGATAAGAATAGGGATTATTTTTAAGAGTATCCAAAATTTGTCTAGTGGTGAAAAGAACTCCAGCAAACATGGTCCATGCAAAAACTTCCTCTTCTAGTACAGCCACTTTCCTTTGAAACATATATTCTGGAAACAAAACCAAAACTAAAAGCGTTGTAGAGTCTGTACTTCTCTTTTGAAAATACATCATACAATGTCAGTCACACCACCAGAAGATACTCCAGATAACAAGACAGTGATTAAAAAACACTTTTAAGGAGCTAAAAACTGAGAAACTCCTTATTGTCTATCAAAAGTACAGTTACTTTACTGGTTATTTTTTAATTAATTTAATTGTATCTCATCTTCATTTGTATTTGGGGTTTTTTGTTTGTTTTAGAGTTGTCAACAAGGAGCGTATTCAGTATATCTGCTTCATTCTAAATAATATCACATGGCAGTATTAAGTATAACCTAACAGACATATATCTTATGGTATATATACAATAAAATTCTTAAGTAGCTTAAATTACTTGTTTATTAAAACATAGATGAAACCATCAGACCATTAAAACCAGCTTCTAATACCAAGAGCCAGATATTTTGTGTTTTAAGCAATCCTCCTCAAAACCTACAGCTTTGTTTACCTTGTCTTGTTCTAGCTGTTCAATCAAATTCTTTGCATCACGTAGCTGCGTAATCAGTTTAGTCTTCTCAGCCATGTGAAGGTCCTAAAAAAAGATCCCAACCACAAGTTGGTTGACAAACAGCTTAGCTTTGGCTCTTACCCTGCACTATGCCTTGGAGGAAGAACACAGAACACAATTGAGGGAAACTGAAGTGAGCAGTTTTAATTTACTTTCATGTCTCCCAGAGGTAGGCTGCCTTATGGCTTGTGTAATAATTCAGAGATCTGAAGGCTTTGTTAGAGACTCCACACATGGAGGTCTGTGTTGCTAAAGAAAAACAAGAAATTTCTGCTGTGTTAACTGCATCTGGGATTACAAGAGGATCTCAGCAATCCAACATAAATGACTGTTACTAGCCTTTCTCTAGAAGATGTCATTAAAATACTCAAGTCTTTCAGTGCTTTTTCAAACCAGGCTAGTGCTCAGAGATGAAGACAGAGATGGAAATCTGATCTCTGTAACTAAAGTTAAGTACAGCTATACTTAGCACATTTTCAGGTTTCACTACTATTAGCCACCTTACTTATGCCCCACACTCAGCATTCCTTAAAAGGAAAATTGAGCAAAGCGTTAACTTATTAGCTTTGGGATTGCACTTATGTTCACTATATTTTGATCTCCACTGTTTTGCCTTCCTTTTTTTTCTGTTAATTTACATAATTATTGCCTCATTCACTATGTCTTAAAGATTTAGCTCTGCTCCACTTTCTTCTGTCTTCTGTGCTAAGACAGTCTTTTTCTCACCCCAATTTCCCACAACGACTTATTTCTGATACCAATCTGATGGTTATTTATACAGTAAGGTTTCATACCCTACTTCACCACTCTAGAATAATTGCTGAGTGTATTAATTCCAGGTGGGTTTTGTACCTTTTTCTCCAAAAAAATAGAGGGACAGTTTGTTTCATGGTCTGCCCTATCAATAAATTTTGGAAAAAAAACCTGGAGTTTTTACTTTAGTTTCATGGTCGACCATAAAGCTAAGAGCATTTTCCATACCTTCATTTTCTCCAGTTCCTGAAGTCTCTCTTCCAGCTGCTCTTGAAGTGCCTCTTTCTC